>NC_133930.1:67544017-67844017 GCF_964199755.1 Larus michahellis
CACTCTGAACAACCCCCCCTTCCTTCTTCTTCCCCCAGCTTTATATACAAAGCATGATGTCACATGGTATGGAATATCCCTTTGGTCAGTTGGGATCAGCTGTCCCAGCTGTGTCCCCTCCAAACTTCTTGTGCACTCCCAGCCTCCTCGCTGGTGGGGCGCTGTGAGGAGCAGAAAAGGCCTCGACTCCGTGTAAGCACTGCTCAGCCATAGCTAAAACATCTCTATGTTATCAACAGTGTTTTCAGCACAAATCTAAAGCATAGCCCCATACTAGCTACTAAGAAGAAAATGAACTCTACCCAAGCCAAACCCAGCTCATTCTGGAACTTGATTTGCAGTCAGCTCCAGTTCTGAACACACAAAGAGGTATCAAAAGGAATATGGTAACAGAGATTCAAGCCAAGTAATTTTAGGTCCTCCAGCTTTCTGATTCTTTTCTAAAGCTAAATGTTACTTTAAAGGATGTTCACTTAATGCTCTTTGATTTGTGCCGTCTGAGAGGTTACATATGACTGCCATTCACAGAAGTTGTCTCCTGCTCTTATTTTTTTGGTTACAAATAAAATGCAAAGCTCAACATATGTTAATGGGACTCCCAGAAGGGAAAAAAATAAGCAAAACTATGTAAAAGCCACAAAAGTAATTTGGTTTAATTAAATAAGGCCTAACATTTTTATTTCCCTGATGAATGCATTACCTGAATCAATACGAGTGTACACAGACTAAGGGCTGAAGAGTACAAATCCAATCACAAAGTCTTTTCTTTTCACTATTGTACTGAACAATTGCAAAATGGATCATCTAGTAGCACTTTCAATTAAAAATCCCAGAGATATATTTTATGTAGATCTACAATGAAAGCAAATGCTAAATAAATCCCTATTTACTTGCAATAATCAATTGCTGAAGATAGCTACTGTTAGTGCAGATTACTGCTGATATTACCAATACAGGCTTGTGTCAACTGTATGTTAGACAGGTTTGTTCTGGTTTGTAATATTGAGTAAGTGTTCAACATATAATAAAGCAATGCAAGGCTTTTTATCTTCAAAGCTTTTCAAATATTCTGCCCTGTCATTTCTGTTCCAAAAAAGAAAATACACCCAACATACCTGTTGGACAGATGTCCATATCCAGTGCATATGCTTCTCCGGTTTTCTTAGGCCAACGAGGTGCTCTCAGGGGGGTTCCTTCTGTGGGTGCTACTGGTGGGCTCGTAACCTCACAGCCTTGGCTGTAGTCACCTTAGGGACATTTACCCGCAGCACATGCAACTGTCCCTTGTGATGCTCCCAAAGCTGTGGGCAACATGTTTCTGCTGCTCACCTCCATGTGATAGGTTACTTTTATGAGAGAAGAGAATGGGCCACAGCCAGGACAAATCTGGAGCGGTGCTGAGCTCCCTTGGCCAGGGGCAATAACCAGCCCCATGAAGCAACAGTATTATCCCTTTGCACAGCAGGCCATGCCATCAAAAGGAAAGGCATGGCTGGGCACTGACTGCTGTGTGCATTTGTTCCCATGGTTTCCAAGGAGTTTGGTCTAAACAAGCCTCCTGGTCCTCACTGCCAGGTGCTGTGCAATGTCCTTCTCTCCCCAGGAGGGACTGCAATGAGAAGTGCTCACTCCTCCATCCACCATGAGCCTCTGTGAAAACAAACACAGCCTGAGATGAGGCTGGGAAGGTAAGGGAGCGACTTGTTATGGATGTCATATCCAAGCACTCTCAGCAGCAGGAAGTTATTGGAAGTGGTCAACATGGATTTACCAAGGGTAAATCATGCTTAACCAATCTCATAGCCTTCTATGATGTTATAACTGTTTGGCTAGATGAGGGCAGAGCAGCAGATGTCATCTACCTTGACTTCAGCAAGGCTTTTGACACTGTCTCTCATAACATCCTCCTTAGGAAACTGAGGAAGTGTGGACTAGATGAGGGGACAGTGAGGTGGATTGAGAGCTGGCTGTGTGACAGGACTCAGAGGGTTGTGATTAACGGAGCAGGGTCGAGTTGGAGGCCTGTAACCAGTGGCGTCCCCCAGGGGTCAATACTTGGACCAGTATTGTTTAAGATACTCAGCAAAGACCTGGACGAGGGGACAGAGTGTATCCTCATCAAGTTCACTGATGATACCAAACTGGGTGGGGTGGCTGACACCCCAGGGGGCCGTGCTGCCATCCAGTGTGACCTAGACAGGCTGGAGAGCTGGGCAGAGAAGAACCTAATGAGGTTCAACAAGGATGAGTATAGGGTCCTGCATCTGGGGAGGAAGAATATCAGGCACCAGTATAGGTTAGGGGTGGACCTGCTGGAAAGCAGCTCTGAAGAAAAGGATCTGGGCGTCGTGGTAGACAGTTAATTATCCATGAGCAAGCAGTGTGCCCTTGTTGCCAAGAGGGCCAATGGAATTCTGGGCTGCATAGGGAAGAGTGTGGCCAGCAGGCCAAGGGAGTCATTCTCCCCCTCTACTTTGAACTGGTGAGGCCACAACTGGAACACTGTGTCCAGCTCTGGGCTCCCCAGTTCAAGACAGGGAACTACTGGAGAGAGTCCAGCGCAGGGCAACAAAGATGATTGAGGGATTGTAGCATCTCCCTTATGAGGAAAGGCTGAGAGAGCTGGGACTCTTTAGCCTGGAGAAGAGGAGGTTGAGGGGAGACCTTATTAACGTTTACAAGTATCTAAAGGGTGGGTTTAAGGAGGATGGAGCCAGACTCTTTTCAGTGGTTCCCAGTAACAGGACGAGGGGCAATGGGCACAAGCTGGAACATAGGAAGTTCCAATAAAATATGAGAAAAAACTTCTTTCCAGTGAGGGTGACAGAGCACTGGAAGAGGCTGCCCAGGGAGGTTGTGGAGTCCCCTTCTCCGGAGACTTTCAAGACCCGTCTGGATGCAGTCCTGAGTAATGTGCTCTGGACAATCCTGCTTTAGCAGGGGAGTTGGACTAGATGATCTCTAGAGGACCCTTCCAACTCTGAAATTCCATGATTCCGTAAGAGAATGTCATTCCCCCTTCCTAGTTCATGTGACAGTTCTGGCTGTCCCACAGGGTCATTTGACCTCCCCCCGCCACCTTTCCCAACCCATACAGTGCAACGTGAGTATCTACACCTTAAAAAGAATGAACACAACATTAAAATAGTTTTATAGCTGCTCCCAGTTGCCTAAAAGAGTCTCCAGCCACCTACCTGGAGATGTTCAGGGAAAAACTAAGCCACGGCAACTTCCCCCAACAAAGGAAGAATACTATACATTTTCTTGGAGGCAGAACAAAACTATAATCTTATCCAGTGCTTATATCAGTTGCGTCTACATGGACACAGTGAAATAAGGTCCTAAAAATCATCCTGGCAGTTTTGTAAACAAATAAACTATAAGATCTTATCCGGTGTATAATTTTATCTGCTCAGGTGCTAGATTTATTGTGTTAATACCTAACACGACTTTAAAAAATTGTGATTGCCTGTAATCTAGCCAGTCTTGATTGTATCAACATTTTGCTGTAAGGCAAAAATGTGACTCTGAAAAATATCCTGATCTTGTGCAATCTCGAACTTACATGGGAGAGATGTTATCAAGATGTATCCAAACATTACTTACAACTCAAGAAAAAATAAAAAGAGAGAGAGAGATCTGTATGGCAACACTAAACTCTGTTTGTCTTCTTCAAGGCATGGACTCTAGTCCATTGACTGCTAAAGACTGCTTTGTGGTTTTAAAGAATAGTACCTGGCATGAGATTGTGCTCTCTGCTGTGATTGAAAAAATATCATACACAATTAAGCTTTCTCTGTGCTACTCTCCCCTTTCTTCATGTCTTTTTATGCCAAAAACAATCTAATTAATATTAACTCAAAAATAAGGTTACCTTTCCGTCCATCTGCAAACAGATTCCTCTATATTAAACATTTCTGTAACTTCACTGACTTCAGTACAGAGACTCGGTTTATTTTGCTGTAAGGTGTCTCTGACAATTGCTTCCACAGATTGGAACAAAACTCTGAAGGGGAGGCTAATGGAGCAGCTGTCATTAGAAAGGTTCAGCAGTTCCGTAGGAGAATATAAGTTTTAAAAATGTTTGAAATCCTAGTAGATAAGTGAAGAAAGAACTTTAAAAAGATCCAGGCCACACAATGCGAAGGTAAAGGAGTAATCACTATTTTCGTAAACCAGCTTTTTAAAGAGAATCTTCGCATCTAGAAATTATCCTATGGCTTATTATATCTGATGAATGTTATATGTTAGTCCATTCCCTCTGGAATTGTTATTCCTCTGGTATTACTTAGAGAAGACCAAGGCTAGGTACATAACCTTTAGCCCATGCTAACACTTTTTGTTTTACTTTAAATAGTTGAGACCATTCCCAAATGCAATGAAGTATGAAGTAAAAGGTGAACTTGGACAAAATGTCAGAGGGAACCATGTTTTGCCAACAGATTTCCGCTCCCTTTCATAAAAATTCTGCACGCCAACTATGTTCATTGTGGTTATCAAGCTTGTCTTCGTAGGAGAGGTGCTCCAGCCCTCTGATCATCCTTGTCACCCTTCTCTGGACCCATTCCAACAGGTCCATATCCTTCTTATGTTGGGCACTCCAAAGCTGGACACAGTACTCCAGGTGGGGTCTCATGAGAGTAGAGTAGAGGAGCAGAATGACCTCCCTCGACCTGCTGGCCACCCTTCTTTTGATGCAGCCCAGGATGCAGTTGGCTTTCTGGGCTGTGAGTGCACATTGCCAGTACTGTACTGTTGCTACCATGTTTTCAAGCCATGGTAGATCTCCACTGGTATGTGATCATCATCAGTGGCATGCAGTGTGGGCAGCTGCATGACACCCATGTGTTCCACAGCTCTAACTGGGCTGAGCTCAGCCAGCCCTACTTTTAGCAGCTACAGGAGCCCTGGAAATTAACAGAGCTGTGAAGTTGTTACCTACGTGTGGCAACCTTTGTGTGCCCCCTGCTTCACAAAGTCATTCACAAGCATCAAGACACCTTAGCAAGGGACCTCAGTTACTGCCTTGGTGACTTTTGCATGACACTGCAAGGAGTGTTTGGTGGTCCGAAAGGAAAGGTAGAAGCCTATTTGGATCATATTCAAGGCTGGCTCTTAGTTAGTCAATGAAATAATTTTTTTTTTTGCTATATTTTACAGCAAATGGAGGATGGGATTGTCCCACTGAAGGGGGAATGGTGGGATCCATGTTTCTTGTTTTGCTGCTTATGAGAGCAAGAAAAGTCTAGGTCACTGTTTAGTAGGGAACCTGAAATATTTGGTATCTCATATTTTCTGAGTTTGTAGTTCCTTCTTTCTGTGTTTTCCCTAGTACCATCTCCCATTGGCTCTTGTCTTATTCTTTTGCCATTTCTTGCTCCTCCACTTTCTCCCTTCCAGTGTGACTGGCTGCCTATGGCAGGCAATGGGGTCTGCACAGATCTTAAAGACTCCTTCACGCCTGAGCCTCTCACCTGGAAGGCAGGCTGCTTGTGCAAACAGTGCAGTGAAACAAAAACATTTAGTTGGTATGAACTGTGCAAACAATAATATCAAATGTAAAGAAAGATAAAAATAGAAATCAAATGCAAACAGATTGCATGAGCAAACTGGAAAAGTAAATGAAGTCAGTGACAGTAAAAATAATAAAGAAGTACAAATATTAAAGGAAAATAACAGCAGCAAGGGTGCATAAAACTATTGGAAAAAAGTCATAAAACACTAAAAACATGTAAAAACCAAGCAACCGTGTAGGCAGTGACAATTCTTACAGTGTGAAGATACTGTAGTGTTGAGAAAACGCCGGTGGTAGCATTCATGGTACTGTGAAAGGAAGACAAAACTTAAGAAATAAACCAAAACATGCAAATGACACAAATTTGTGTCGGCACTTGAAACAGTGACCACCACTGAACGTGGCAATGGCCACGGGAGCTGCTTCTGCAGGAAAGAACTGCTCCAGTAAAAGCAGAGAGGGCTGAGGTCAGGGTGCGAGGGCTGGAGGGTAGCAGCAGGCTGCGTGGCTGGAGGGTGGCTGCCACAGCCTCCATGGCAGGCAGAGTCCCAGGTGACCTCTTGCTCAGGCAGCTCTGGCCTCTGGGCAGTGACAGGGGGTGGGAGATATGCTGGTGTTACTGCTGTACAGGGCACAGACAGGCGGCCTTTGGGTAAGGGCGATGGAGCTCGGGTGAGTGCCTAAGTGAAAAGTGACCGGATAGCCACCTGGAGGGGACACTCTAGTGACAGAGCAGGGATATGACTAGTGTGATGTGAGAAGAAGAAGTGGCTGAGTGTGACATTGGTGGCCTGATCAATCTCTTCAACCCAAGAAAGCCATGGAGATGCTGGGAAAATTCCTGACTAGTATCAAAACACCACTTTGATCTGCAGTGCTCTCCTTTGCCAGGCAGTCTCTTTCCTCCTCCCTTGCAGCCAACTTCTCCAACAGACAAGGAGAACATCTCCTTTCGCACCCTCCTCCTCTACTGAAGGATCTGCCTTCCTGAGTTCTGGTGGGTGCTGGCTTACTCTTAACTTGTGGGCCAACCCTATCTGCTGGGCAGGCAGACCTCCAGCCCAGCTTCTGCCTGGGGGACTTCTGCTCCTTCCCTCCTCTTCTTACCTGGAATATATGAGCTGAACACCAATCCACTGTTGTAAAGTATTTCTATTGTCCTATCCTCTTCACATTCAAATTTAAACATCTTCTGTCACAGGAAGATCAATTTTTGTGTCATTAAGTAGAATAGCATAAAGTATCAACATGTAGCTTCTGAGTTTGGAAAGACTTTGCCCCAAAGAAAAAGACATCATTCCAGGTCATGGCAGAATGATGTATTTCTCCTGGCTTCAAATGCTGATGAAGAGCTGAGGTAAACTAAAGAGTGGGTAAATTCACACAAACTGAGCAAATTATGTTGCCCAAATTTAGAGGGAAGAAACCCTGTGTACTTGTGTGTGCCTTTGAAACTAAAAGGAAACTACAAAGTTCCAGCTAAATATTAGGAAGCCTGTACTTGCCTGCTCTGTTTTCCTGTCCAAGAACAGATTGGTGATTTTGTGCATTTTTTCTATACTATATTTCTATATTTTTATTTCTTTTTATTCAACCAGTTTTCTCTCTAAGGTAAAAAAAAAAAGAAAAAGACGGAATTGTAGTTTTTGTTGGAAGGAAAGGTGAAGATTTAAACCTTTACTCCATCTCCCTGTCAAGACTTGGTATTCCATCTATAGATTTAGTTCTTCTTAATACTAGCTACTCATCTCAGTTTACTGAGTTTTACTGCTATGATTTAGCAATGATGAGATACAAAACACTGATGGAATATTCTGTCTAAACAAAATATATTTATATTTGCACTATGTTGCAAAAACTCCTTCTAATATAAATGCCTTGTTATTTCCATTCTGCTGTGTTTGATTTTCAGTATTAAACTGTTCGTATGATTCATTAATACCATGTCCAAAATATATTCCAACTAAAATGTTTAGGAATACTTTCATGATATATGTTATTTTATATAGGCATATCTTGAACACTAGAATAGTAACTACTTAGTCTTGAGGCGTATAAAGATCCAAGAGAAATTACCCACAGTACCTGTAATTGGAGTTCTCTTAAAGGTCATAACCCTCTATAGATCCACACTTACCCTCCTTCCTCCTCTCGGGATTTGGAATACATTAGGCTTAGGATGGATTGTTTAGTTCCCTTTAGACCATAAAGAAACTGATGAAAAAGAAGTCACATGGTGCTCCCTGTAAGTCTTGTATATAACTTAGCATGTATAAGTCAGCCTGACAGATGGCCAGAAATAAGATTTCCAGTAACATGATTCAAATATTTCACTAAAAGTAATCATGATCTTCAAGTTATTTCAGTTAGCTGAATGCAGTTTAATTTCCTTCTACTGTTATAGCACCTACCAAGCCTCTTCTTCTAAGGATATGAGAGTTGGCTTGACTAATAAACAATACCACTCTCTTTGAAATATTAAACAACAAAGAAACCCCAGCAAATACTGGGTTGGTTTTTGTTTTGATATAACAGAATTGCAAAAAAATTACTGTAGAAACTTCTGGTTTTCAACTGTGACAATGATGCAACATTTTATTTATCATCCCAGATGTAGCTTTCATGCTTTCTGTGCAAAAGATTGCTACTTTATCTTGCCTCTCCAACATTGAGTGCATGAATATAAAGGGCTGGTTTGAAGTTATAGCTTTCAGTGTAGATAGCAGTTGCTGTATTATAACTCTGATTTCATCCTGAATATATAAAAATGCCTACTTTTTCACAAAGATTTTTTCCCCCCTTTGTTATACTTTCAGTTATTTATTTCAGCATCACATAGTATTAAAATGCCTTCATAGAAAAGGTCACTCTTTTTTCTTTCAAAACATTTCTTTGTGGTTTCTGTTCCCAGAGGTACACACAGAATCAACAATCGATAAGAGAACATCACATAACACTCTGACTTACCTTTGAGGAATATCATTTAGGTCAACACATTTTATCAGGGAAAGACTTTTACAGCCAATCATTTTCCTTTTAATGACATTTTCTAATCACTAGGTAAATTTTCCTCGAATAGCAGTAATACAGCTCAGTTATTCAGTTTGATGCATTTTAACATGAAAAAAATACTTAAAGACTTTATTCTGATAAATCCTCTTTTCCTGATTGCAGCTTGTTTTTTATGAATTGAAGTGCTCTCTTGTTATAATTCTGAACATTCCTGAAATGGATGGAGACTTGGTATCCTAAAGGATGGCTTAGTATGTTTCCACTGCACCGTATAATCAGTAGGATGCTAACAGAATTCTAACAGTGGTATCCTGGATTCTCTTACCATCTCTGAAATCTTGAACTTTAGTGGAGAAAGCCAAATCCATACAGTTCTGCTATTTAAGATCAATCAAAAAAGATTAACATCTTTTTGAAAACACTGTTCAAAGTTCAGGAAGGCTTTCTGATAACGCTGATATATCTTTCAAAGTTGTCACAAAACAACATAGAAGAGCTCTTTCAACAGGCATGGTCATGGGTTGCTGTGAATGAGGTCACTGTTCATAAGCCACTGTCAAAAACAAATCTAAATGCCACATAAAGTAGTTAACTTTATCACTTTCTCAATTTACTGAAAGATGTAGAAAAGACAGAAATTTGTGATTTTGGAATCATGCTAGTCATGAGGAGATGTATCGAGGTTATTGATTTCAATGTAATAGGAAAAAATAATTTTAAAATATGCATTCATCAATCACTGCGGTCCTTGGCAATTTCTATAATCTAACTCCTGCTTTCCAATGTGGTATGAACAAACATTGCTCTCCATGGAGTCATATATGAAACCCATTTAAGAAAAAGATATTTGCTCAGTTTCTATATTGCAGTCAAAAATTTTTATTGAAATAACATTATGTTTGCATACAGCATCATGCCTTCATAAGTCTGACTATGACAGTCACAAGGTTGTCCAACCAGTCATGTGCATTATGATCTCATATTTTTCATAGGTTCTTTTTATTCAGTACAGAGAAAGAAAGCATGTTCAATATTTTATTGTCTCTTCATTATTCAGAGCATAGCCCTATGCTTAGGTTACATCCTTCACACCTTCCATTGCATTAAAAAAAGATTAATTGCCTCATGAGCATTTCTATGTCACTTATCAGCTTATGCAAATGATGTAAAGAAACTCTAACATGAACTGTTACATTTGCTCCATTTACTTTGATATTTCTCACTGAGTATGCAGTCACTTAGTGGAAGAAAAGATTAAGGATGCTGGATACGATGGACAGGAAGAATACCAGTCATCAACACTTTGTTATACAGTAGGACAGACAAGATAGGGGATGGCTGGGGCTGAAAGTAGTGTAGGCTTAGTTCTGGAAGGCCAGCTTGTGCTGTCCTTGTGAAGCAGTTGCACAGAGGAAGGAGATTGCCCAAGCAGCACAGGGCACCAGCTGGAGATCACACACCCAGATGTAACTCCAAATCTTCACTTCGTGACTTGCTACTCCACTGAGCCTGTGCTGTGCTAAGCACAGGCTTGAGGACCCTAAAAGTTACTGTATGTACTTGCATTGCTAGTAAAATTTTACTGCTGGAGAAGCTTACTTTCCTGCTTTTTTTTTTTAATTGTGGAAACTTGCTCAGAGACCTTATATTGTGGCATCTCTGTGCCATGACAACCCGGCTCACTCTACAGATCTGAAAGAGACCAAGATGCTCATCCAGTGACTGGTAAGCTGCCAGGCAAAAGTAGAGGGGGGCACTTAAAAAGATTTGCAGAGCAATCAAGCAATAAATAACCTGTGACTATTGGTTTGCAACATTTTTTTCTTGCCTCAAAAATTATCTTAACAGGCTGCTGGTAGTATGGGAAACGGAAAATTACTTGTTCCACAGTTACTGCACTTCCTTTTCTTCAATTCCAGGCTGTGCATGCTAGAAGTTCAGCATGGTGCAGGCCACGTGTAAAGTTTAGTGCTACTGTAAGGCATTTTGTGCTATATTTGCGTGAGATTAACAGTGCCCTGCTGGCAGTAACTAACCTGTCAATTCAAGTTTGGATGCAATATCTAACATAATACCTTTTAGAAAATTGGTAGAGGCACAGGAAACTGCCTAGACCAGAGAAATAGACTTGATGCCATTACTAGTGCTATCAGGGTCAGTATAGGTTTCTGTTAGCTGAATTTGGGTGGAAATCAGAAGAAAATCATAGGCATTCATTGAAAAGACCATTGCCACCTAAAGACATTTAGCAAGGAGCCTCTAAGAAGAGGTTCAGATTTAGCTGATACCTTTTGCAAACATGCTTATTGTGAGCATTCCCTTTCTGAAGAAACAGAATCATAGAATCATAGAATGGTTCAGGTTGGAAGGGACCTTAAAGATCATCTAGTTCCAACCCCCCTGCCCTGGGCAGGGACACCTCCCACTAGACCAGGCTGCTCAAAGCCCCATCCAGCCTGGCCTTCAACACTTCCAGGGATGGGGCATCCACAACTTCCCTGGGCAGCCTGTTCCTGTGTCTCACCACCCTCACAGTAAAGAATTTCTTCCTAATATCTACTCTAAATCTACCGTCTTTCAGTTTAAAACCATTACCCCTCATCCTATCACTACACTCCTTGATAAAGAGAGTCCCTCTCCACCTTTTCTGTAGGCCCCCTTTAAGTACTGAAAGACGGCTATAAGGTCTCCCCAGAAACAGATACCAAAGGATGGATGGGTGTTACAATGGATGTCTCTCATTAGTCAGATGGCTTATGTGAGAAGAGGTTTTCCAGACAGACTTTTGGAGGATGCAAATCAAACAGAGCTACCACACGGTCATAATGCTAACTCCAAACCTGACTGGTTGCCTGTTATAGGAAGGATGAGTGAGTGCTTTTTTGTTCACTGCTCTGTGCATATGCATTATAATCTGTACTGGGAAACCATACAGAGAACTAAGAATGACGTGCAGGCCAGTTTGCTGTCCCTGAGTTTGAGGATATACATGTGGAAGTCCAAAGCATTTGATCATTTGTGTCTGCAGACAGCTCAAGGTCCCTCCCTTACCTGTCTGAAGAATGAAGGGAGCATGAGAATAAACATGGTGCACCTTTCTGTCTACTCCCTGGTTTAAACTGTGCCTCTCCCTGCTGGGAGCTCTTCTAAGGTCTGTAACTTCTGATGGAGAAATGCAATTATTCAAGGAGATCAAGTATGGCAAAAGTGGTGGTGAAGGAGGGGTGTTTCAGCTTTTCTTCACTGCTTTTATCACTTTTCTTGTTCTATGGAGATGGGTAATGGCAGGATCATCTCAAAGGAAGGTTTTCTATTACTGGCTGTCAAACTGGTATGTTTGTAGGAGACAGAAAGGAAGTACAGTAGAAAGAGAGATTTCTTGAAATGGTACACTTCCCCTCCTCCTGATGGAGGTGCAACTTCAGAAGAAAATATCGAAATTATCTTTCATGTGTCAAAAGGCACTCAGGAGCAGAAAAAAGTTTGCCCTGAGTGCAAATGTGCTTCCTTGTGATCAGAGGACGGCAAACTACAAAGAGAGTACAGAATAATTTATATTTTGAGAGGTTATATTTCTAAAGCTTACTCTACTGGACATAATGTCTAGGACAAATGGCTCTGGATTTGTACCATGAACAGAATCAGCCTGCAAAGGTGGCAATCATATGGAACTGGCATTGCATGATATGCTTTCATAAGTGATTCATCTCTATTTACAAGATAAATCTTATTTTCATGCAAAGAAATCCACAGACAACCCTATTGTGTTCTAAGCTAAAATGATGCAAGGGAAAAATATATGTCATATTGATAATTTGGTGCTGTGCCATAGGGCTATAAAATATTCAACTAAATGCGTTTGAAAAGCAGCTTGAAAAATGTCACCCCAGACACAATTCTTTGGTCGCTCTAGGAACTTTAATGTAGTTTGTTTACTGTGGGCAAAGAATGCAAGGAAGGTGTAATGACAGCATCAAATTAATCTGGAAATGTTTGTGTTAGCATAAAGGATCCCTTGCCCTTCCCCCAACAAAGTGTCTGCCTTCTCAAATTGGCCTCTTAAAAGATGGGCGCAATTGTATTTGGTGCATTACACCTTGTGGAATTAAACAAGTCTAAAGAAAACTGCTCCAGCATCTGTCTTCTTTCAAGCAGATTGTCAACAAGAAGAGAGGGGGAGGGAAGAAGGGAAAACTTTGCAAGGATGTTTTAAACCCTCTAGATAAACTGTCGCTTTGAGCCTTGACAGCTCAAGAACTTGACACATGCGTCTGCTCCCCGGAGGCCGTCCCCTGCACGCTTGGCAAGCTGATCACGGCTGCTGGGCTGTGACGCCACAGCGCTCGCCTGACCTGACATAATGGGCAGCTATTTACTGCAAACAAGGTAGATGGAAGAACATAGACTTAAATGATGCTCTGGTGTAAGACGGAATCCACTAGGGTCCCCAGTCAATCTTCTGGGTTTGCTGGGGGTTTTTTTCCCTTCCTTTCTTCCCTTTCTTTTTCTGGGATCATTTATTCTTTCCCCAAGGAGCAGGTCACTGTGGCAGAGCACTAAGCTTCCCCTCTCTAGATCAATAGAGTGGGTTAAAGAAACAATTGCAGGACAATAAACAGAAAGAGAAAACGAACTTTGGATGACCACACCAACAGTTTGCTCTGCTCCCTTTTCATCTATTACTGTGAAAAGTAAAAACACAAGCCCCTGCAGGGCCTGCAAGAATGCTGTCCGCTTCATTCCAACGTACAAGCACAATCAAGCTTGATTGCTGAAGAGCAGGTGTCAAAAGTTAGAGTGAAACATATAAATATTGTGTCTATTACATGAATACAATTGCATCTGGTGACAAATATTCCTTGCACACCACACTTTCATTCACCTATGAATAAAGGAAGATGTGCCCCAGGTTTCCGCTTCCCACTGTGGCAAGCAAGGTAGTGAGCTCAAGAAAACCCTAGCTTTTTTCTTTTAGCATGCCACTGCATAGTACAGGCAGCATTCTCCACTGATGTAAAACACTAACAGCATTGATCTAATATGCTCGTTTAAATCATCTGAAAAAGTCATCCTGCTTGGCAAATGCAAGCATATACATGAACACGGTGGTTAAACAAAGTTTAGGCCTATATGACATCGGCATAACTTCAGCAAAACCAGAAGTCTAAGACAACTCACTGAAAGGCCAAACTTCATTGTATGTTTCCTGACCCTCCCCTGTTTTTATGATGTTATTAAATCTGATTGTTCTGCTTAAATGACTTTGGTTTTTAGAATAAGTTTAGTAAAAAGGTGTCAAGAGATCTATACAAAAGCTCTTCTTTCATTTATTTACTAAAGAAGGTTCTGCTTTTACAGTCAGTCTTGGCACCTGCTTGCATTCATATAAGGCCCACTAACATAATTGCATATACAACCAAGCACCTGCCTTGGCTACAAGTGAAAAAGCAGAAGTGAAGTCCTCTGATGGACTGCAATCTTTAAATTCTAGAAAGTACACAATTTTATACTGCAGGTGTTCTGATTTCAGAATATTTCACCCAAGACATTATAAAAAGTAATGCATTCCCATTACAGTCTCCACATGCACATTATATTCTATACATGCTACTCCTTACAATATTTATTATTTCCTTGATGCACTCTCCAGACCTAGATCCTTTGAAGTATTATGAAAATCTTGGGCTAATGTGCATAATTTAGATGCTAGTTATGAAATAGGAAAGGGCACTGCTTACTGATAAACTCTATTAGAAAAGATAATTACACAGGCATCTCAATAGCGGGTATATTTAAAAAGCCAGCTCCCATAGCATTTACTGCAAGACAGTTGAGTCTGGGACTCCATTCAGCTGTGCTGTGGATGGGAAGCTGAGGAAGTGATGAAGTGGTGGCTTCATACCATAACCAGGAAATATGCCACCAGGCATTAGAGATCCGATGGACAGCTCACGTGCAGCTGCTCCAGCCTTCTCTATCTTGACATAAACCCTCTACTTGTTTTACATCCACAATTTTCGCGGGCAGTTGTCAGAATCCCTGTGTATCTTAAGACAAAATTTACCTATCGAAAACCTAAAAGAAGTAGCACGAAATACCATGAGTTCATTTGGCTTGTGCACGTAGATTAGGTGCATCTCTGCGCATGGAAAAGTTGGTCTCTGCACGTGTCACACGCAGTACAACCTCATCAAATTAATCCAAAAGACAACTACACGTTTTCCATTCCTGCAAATCCGATTAGTGAATAAATGGACAAATCTGGCTTTGAGCAAACACACACTTGCATCTACACACAGATAAACCAACACCGAAATACAATTGTATACAGATTTGCAGTTATCTAACACTCACCGTCATCCACCTGCATGTTGGTATGACATACATATTGTATGCATCCGAAGAATACTATCAAGGAGCATGCAAATGATGGTTTGGAAATAAAAAATGTTGTTTGATCAGAAGCTATAGCATATTTGACTAATCATGAAGGGACTGACAGCAGTATGAGACTGTATTCCTCAGTACTACAGTGAAGAATCACACGTGTATTTTTTATACTGGGATACATTCATTGCTGCCACTATTTTTGTCACAATTATTGTGATACAGCTGAAGCATAACACTGAAAAGCCCCTTTAATAAACGTCATGTTTTCCCATGTCTTCTGTGAAGCGATCAGTATACTTCAAGAAGAACAATAAATAACAATGCATGGATTTTTTTCAGTAGATGGATGGTGAATTGAATGATGAGCTGTACCATGCGTTAGAGAGCTTCCCTAAAGGCATCACAGTTCCCACAAATGACAGCTATAGAATACCTGGGAAATATTTTGCTTTGAATGAATTCAGCCTTCTTTCCAATCTTTAGCATCAGTATTTCCACTTGTGTTTATCTTAAGAACTTAACTAATTACCATGCAGACAAGCAAAGAATAACTGAAAAAATCATTGGAATGAAGTTTAAGTTAGGATGTTCACCACCTCGACAAGAAATACCACTATTCCATCTTTTTTATTTTCTTGGGTTTTGATTTAAAGTAGAACCGATTCCACTATGAAGAGATAGCAGATTCTACAGCCACAGCTCTCAAGCTGTACTGGATTTATCTTCCTGGCACAGAAGAGTATTTCCAACTTCATAATGAAATACAGAAAGGATGCTGACTACAGACTCACCCGTTGTTGCCAGTGTTTCCTACACTGCCATGGTTACATTGGGAGAATTACCAGAAAATTAAAAACATCTGCAGGGAGAAGTGTCTGTACATTTGTTTCACACTGTTTGCACTAACACGTTGGAGTTATTTCAGTTTCAGGAATGTCTGAAAATAACTCCCTCTCTGTTCATCCAAGGGCTATATAGAACAAAAATGTCCCGCTGAAATGGAACAAAACATCCACTGACAGATTTTTTCAGTGATGGCAGGCCATGCTCCTACTTCGTATAATGACACAACACATGACAGAAATATAAATCGATACACGTATGATCAAACTTCTGAAGGATTAATTAGTAAGGTCAACTCCAGGGTGACACCAATACTTTAAGAAGCTATCTGAAAGGGATCTAAAGGGGAAAAAGTAATTATAATAAAAATTGTTCTAAGCCTCATTTCAAATGTGTATATCCTAATCATCCTTTTTGTGTAGGTCTTTGTCTTTCACAGATCTGTATTGCTTGACCTCCGGGGGACTTCACAGCACATGTTCCCAGTTCCATGGCACCTTGCAAGAAATCCACAACTTGGCACACGGTGCTTTCCCTGCCAGTGGAAAATGGTTTGTTCCATTTACACATTTTAGAAGCTATCTGCTAAATTATGAGGACAGTAATATACTAATTGCCTGGTAGGATCAGCCACCTGAAATAACATCTGAACCATCTGAATGTGGAGGATATGCTGTATATTCTTAAACATTACATGGGTGTGACTGAAAGTTTACTGAAATTAATTGAATTCAAATGCTTTAGATGAACTTGACATCACAACTGAAAATCTCATCAGGCAGTTTCTGTTGGATCAGGCAAATATTTTAACTTTTTTGTCTTCCTCCAAGATACTGAGTTGTGGCTTCCTTATAATTTTACAAGTTCCTACATGAACAAGAAAATCTTGTCTTCACAAATGTGACACATCTCCTTCCGTGAGCCTCCAAGCTCAAGCCTGTATCCAGTATTTTATTGCACGCAGAGAGCCTTCAGCATCATCAACAGTCACTGGGAAACTTCTGCCTCCTTTGATCCCTGTGATGCCCACTCTCCTGTGACCCATGCAGCTCAAAAGGGTGTCTGATATCCTTTGGCTAGAGTGTGAAGGATATGCTGAGGACCTGAAATATTTGAGGTATCCCTGGGCCCCATTTTATAGATTCAGCACATCCTTGGGCAAGGAACATCATATTGTTTTCCAGTTCTGTTAAGCCACTAATCAAAGCAGGCTAAGTGCAGTAATTCTCCATAAAATCTAAAACCAGGCAGAACACTTATACATACAGAAGACAAAGCTGAAGAATCAACAAGAACAGCAATTCTTCTGCTTATGCTAAAATTATGTCAAAAGAGCATCCCCTTTCCTTGTTCAGATGACTTGCTATTCCCTCCCTCCCCCCTTTCTTACTTGCTGAAGAGTGGTGTCTTTAACCCCCTTACTTGACCTTAGTCCTCCTAATAAAAACAAAGGTTTTCCTTTCCATAGGTATGCAAACATATCAATTTTTATACCAGGAGTCTGCATTGGTTGGTAAAAAGCTCTATCCTTCAATGAAGTGTGAAACTCATGCCTCTCCCTTTGATAGCTACTTGGCATTCTTCAAGCAGGAATGCGTCTCCGTCTAGCTCTTCATTTCCCATCAGCTTGTAGACTAAAAGTACACAATTCAAACATCTGCTCAGTCTAATTGTACGCAGCTTATTACTGCCTCTGACTGAGACTATATGTGATAACAGTCAAATACTTTGAAATGACTACAGGTTTGTTTTGATGGATCTCCACCTTCTAAATGGGCAAACTGTTATCAATAGTTACCAAAGAAATAACACGAAAGAATTGGCTGAACTATTAAGATAATTCTACACTGACATTATTTACTTTGTTTTACTATCTGCTTTTGATTATCTACCACTTAATTTGCAAATGTTTCCACCTCTTTCTAGAGAGATCTGCCCTTGCAGGAGACCCAACTGTTTCACATATTGCATACTAGGCATTATGATCACGCACACCAAGGCATCCAAAGAGGAAAGTCTGTGAAGCCTGAAATCAGAGGGAAACAATGGATTACTTTTTTGCACTTTTTCTGGGGATTTGTGGGAATATGGTAATTTTGCAGTCTGCAAATTCAAAAAGAGACAGACTCCAGACTCTCACATGTTCACCAGTAGAACTCTTACACACATTTGCTGGTGCACAACTGCACAAGTCCTGGCACCAAACTGTTCATTGCTCAGAGAGAAGAATGACTTCCCACAGCCACCACCAGCAAAAGCCAGGCTCCTTGCTGGCCGGATCCACTCTTCCTGAAACAACTCCAGCAAGAGCCAGTGGGACAACCTTCACTGGGTGTCCTACAGACTTGGGGTCATGATGCTTTCTGAAGTCCAGGTACAGAACATTGCTCCACATCAGAGAGAGGAGGGCAGCGAACCCATGACCAGGCACCATTTCTTTTGAGCTAATGTACCACTGAAGTATGTTGTGTGACAAGAATCTGGTTAGAAATCTAGAGAAAGGATGTTGTAGTTGGCTACAGTTCTGGCTAAAAGAGGTACCGTCCTTTCCCTGACTCGCAGAGAGGAGCAGAGCTGAGTCTCTCCCTTCCACATATTTCCTTCTGGTTAACTTGGGCTTATCCTTGCCAGTTTGCCTTTTTATGGGTGTCCTATTCTTATGTGGCTTTCTGCATTGTGGGGGGAAAACAGTACTTTGTACTGAGGATTTCCAGAAGGAGCAAGATATTAAGCCCTTTTGTGGCTCTCACTCTAAATTGCCACCATCTTACACAATGTCAGTGATAGAGAAGGAAATGAATTCAGATCACTTAAACTGTGGGCCCAACTCTTTTATTGCAAGTTGCTAAAGCAAATATTTATGGAATAGAGCATGGGAATATTTATTTATGAAAAAAATGCCTTGGTATTTATGAATTTGCCTGAGTTTTCTTGATGAAATGTTGTATCTGGATAAGAACTTTGGGGACAATTTTCTCTGAGCAATGCCCCCTCTTGTAGATCTTAAGCCAGTAATATATAATAAAATCCAGAAGAAGGTGGTGGGGCATTTAAAGACAAGTTTCTAATTAGTAGATTAACAGATGAAATGCATTCATCACCCAGCCTAGTAACCACAACTGTAGACAATGAGTAAATGGAAGATTATGAGTGGTTCAATATTCGCTCAGCCTGCATGTTCATAGATGATACCTATGCTCCCCCTAATGTTGATTCACAGGTGCACTCACATTGATATGTCAAGGCCTCAGAACTTTCTCCTTTAGGAGTCTGGACCCTCAGAAACTCCCTTTTTAGCCACCTCCTTTGAATGAAGTCCAGAAGCAAGAAGCTGACACTGGTGTCTTTTCAGAAAAACTAAGATTATTATTATGCAATTTACATACTGAGACAACTCCAGAGATGACATCCTTTAGGAAACTGACTGATTGATGTCTGTGTTAGCCTAGATCAAGCATCTGTATTCAAAGGCAAAGCTATGCTTGTGTTACCACATTCCTGCTGTCTCTGCACTTGGTCATGTGCACATGGGGACACCTCCTTTGTGCTGGGACTACAGTGTCCTCTGCGGAAAGCTGTGAGGCAGAATAGTAAATGTGTGTGTGATTTTGTCAGTGTCCTCACAGAAAGGCACAGGGTAGTTAGTACATTGTACCTCGAATCAAGAGAACACCCAGTCTTATGGTCTGCAGAGCTGGAAGCCAGCCACCTAACTGTGGTAACTAACTGCTGGAATCAAAATCTACTGACCTCCTCTGTCACCTCGTTCAGGCAATTAAATTTCCAATCTGAATTTGGAGACACTTTAAATCTAGGGAAGAGCCAGATTATCTTAAATTAAATATGCCCTTTGAGCTGATGCAAGGAGCCAGTACATCTGGAGTGCTCCAACACAAGGGGAAAAAGGGAAGAGAAAAGTCAAGGCGGGAACTTGGGTGTCCTGAGTAGAAGTCCGTCCCAAGGCAACATCCCTTCCTCATTCTGTAGTAATCTCCAGCTGTGACTGTTGGGTCCCATAAATTTGATCTGCTCGTGCTTAAACCTTTACCTTATGTTATTACTGGCTGCATTCCTAGCGCTTACACAAAATCAGAGTTTATGTTAATACCCAGATACTTAAAAAAAAAAAAAAGAAAAAAAGAAAAGTGTAGTGATCAGTATCCATCATCTTTCCAACTGCCTTGCCACTACATCAATTAATACAATTGAGCAAAAAATGTCACAAGCCCAGTGGAAAAACCTTTACACAGCCTTTCAGGGGGAAGTTTACTTCCAGCTTTTTTCCCTTGCATTAGCTCCTGTCATCCACAAAACAACAGAACCCAGTGGTGTCAATTATATTTGATTGACTGAGTAAAGCACACACACAAATAGGCGAAAACAATGGACACAAAAATCTATATATGACTCCCCTTGTCAGTGAGAATGCCTGTCTTCTCCATTTTCATGCTGCACGGTGTCCTGCTGCTACAGGCTTAAATGTTTCCTTCAGCCCCCAAACTATCACCAATTAAGTTAGCAGGGTCTTCAAAGGTGTCAAATGACTCCCTGGGCAATTGGCTGTAACTGCTGTTCAATAAATGAGGTCTAATTTATCAGTTTAACTTCACTTTTAAAAACCTAATGTCTCCCGGTACCGTGTGCCATTTGCCCAGAGTGTGAAGAGATGCCTGCCACGTCGCATTTTGAAAGTTGTATGAGCTCTTGTTAGCAATCACATGTTTTGTCTGTCATACGTTTTCTCCCCTTCTGAAAGATGGATTTGAATAAAATACACGTGAGTGGTATGGACTTGCGTACAATGATACCTCAATAAGCCATTCCTAGGAAAACAAATAAAAAGAATTAAACACAGTGCAGTGCTGGTTTTGGTATGGGAGGGTTAGATTAAAACACAGACCCTTATTATTTTTCCTGCAATCCTTTTACTTTGACCCTGCATGGAAACAGTGGAGACTAACTTACTGGGTCATTTTAAGTGTTGGAGAGGCAGGGAATCTGTGGCCAGCACAGGAGACGCTCTGGCAGGGAATACACTCTTCAAGGAACAAGGTGCAGGGTAGGATTGTAGCTCACCATCAGCGGTCTAAAAGTATCAGGCAGGCACAGACCCCAAAAGTCAGAAAGGTAGGATATACATTTAGGAGATAATTAAAATATATAGGGAGCAAAACTGTGCCTCAAGAAAAACAGCGTGCAAAATATTTATGGTGAAAAACTAACTGTTCTGCCATATAGTATACGTAATCTAATTTGTGTGTGTCCTGGGAAGCAAGTAGATGGAATGGAAGGACGTGGAAAAGCAAGGGTGGAAAAGACAACACAGAAGTAGTGGATATAAATTCATGATACAGAAAAGTAGTATTTTTTTTTGCATTAAAAGGTACAATATGCTTTTGATACAGACAAAGCTTGTGCTAGGAACAAAAAATCTGTTTTCGTGTATATTGAGATTAATATACATCAGTAGTAATGGAAATTCTAGTAAGGCGGGGCAGCTTTAATTATTTGAGTAATACTGAAGTGTCACTTTTATGTTCTTATTTTTTTAATATAGATGCCAAGCTGCCAAGCTGTGAGGCAAAGGCATTCTCATGTGAGTTGCTGCTTCAATGCAAAACTTCTTTTTTTAATGTGTCCTACCCAATACAGGATTTGAAATCTACAAGAAAGATCTTTCTTGCACATGAAATAAAAAAAAACCCCACACACTACACTTTGTGCTGGTCACATTGCAGGATGAGGATTAATATATTTTCTGTGTAACCTTCCTAACTTGCCTGCCTCTGTTTTGATACAAAGATATCTGCAACACACCTACTCCTAAGCTGGAACCGTTCTCTCACATAACTTTAGAATCTTAATTTAATGCTGAGGTTCATTACACCATTGATATTAGGATGGCACATACATAGGAAACATTTTAGACTCTAAGCTTACAAACAGGGCAAGACACAAAAGTTTGTCAAAAGCCAAGGACACTGCATTTCTACATTCAGAAAGAAGACATCATTGGAAAAGAGCCCTGAAAGGCTTGCCTTGGAAAAAAAAACATCGAGAAGGAGAGTCTGTGGGTGAAAGTGAAAGAGCAGCATGTGAGTTACAACATCAATGACAATTACAAATCCACATATAAAGGGCCATCTTCTGTAACATCAGAGTGAGTCAAAAGGGTATAGGAACTCTCTGCACCTTAAAGACGCATCGAAGGGACATGAGTAGAGAGAAATGACTTTGTAAGCTACTCATCTTCCCTGAACATCTTTCTCAACACCTGCAGACTACATTTATCTTTAACAGACACTAAAGCTTTACATGCCTCATACATCCCCATGAAGTCTCAGCAAGTCTTTGTACACTGCTGCTGTACAACATTTCTGGTCTACTATATCATCATTGTTTTTTCTTCTTGTACATGATGGAGGACTATATTGTTATCTATGATCACTGCTGCTTCTCTTCCTCTCTCATTTTCAAATACAAAGCCTCTCCTCACTCGTGGCAGAGATTTTTACCAGTACCCATGTTATTAATCCAGCAGTTTTTATGATTAAGTTCCCTTTTGTTTCTGTTACTGTAACAGTCACTATTATTTGGTTGTTCCTGTAGGACACTCAGACCCCCTTCTGCTGACAGGTACTCTCAGCTCTGCACCGTGGACAACTGTCATAACTTTCTGTGCAAAGATTGCTAAGTAATGTCACTCCCCATGGACACCTCTCAGAAGCTCCACCTGTAACCTTAGAGCAGGTGTTTAATTTCCTGTTCAAAATAGACGCTGCTGCCTCATTTTTAGCCAGTTACCCCTGACTTCACTGTTCTTATGTTAATCACTACCTTAACTGATGATTTTCTATATTAGAGGGTATCAAACGCTTCACTGATCTCCAGGTAGGTTTGTTTCACCCTCACTGCAAAATCAATTACCCAAGAATGGTATCAAATTTTGGGATAGTAAGTTGCTTGGATCACTTGTTTTCTCTTAGCTATAAACTGCTAATTATGAACCTGTAAAGTTGATTGTGCTATCACAGTTTTCTTATAAACTCTTACTGCCTGACTTGTGAACTTTTATGCCAGAGCTTTTACAGTTGTCGGACAGAGATTTTTTGCTCCGTTTTAAACTCACATTTAACTCAAAGAGTTAAAAATGTAACAAAGTAACAAAGAAGTTAAATGTAAATTCGAGTTTTACTTCTATCTTAGATGTGATCCTCTCATTCAATGTCCCTTTGTACTGTGTCAATACTTCCACTCTAAATTTTGTTCTTATGAATAAGGAGGAATAATAAGAAAACCCAAGATCCTCTTCAGCTTTATTGCGCAGCAGTTTCCTGCGTAAAGTGGAATGCAACTGCCAAAAGAGGTTATCTCTGCAGAGGGAAATATGACCCTCAGGTATCTAAAACAGGCAAATGTAGCGCTTTCAGTATGAAGGCAGTGATAGAACAGATTCTAGATTTAGTTACAGGCAAGCGTGGCAATATTAAGCTCCATGTGGTGATTGCAGTTTTAAAAATAAGGTTCACACTCAGTGATTACAAACCTGTGATTACTGTGCCCATTTCTGGGATTAACAGGATAGGTAGAAATGTTCTGTAGGTATAGAGGCAATCATAGGTATTGCTTCTATAAGTATTTGTGGAACTGTAAATAACCCGTGCTGTTGCTCCAGTTAATGGTTCAAGAGAAGAAACCCTAAAAGTTAAGACAATTTAAAAAGAATGCAGAAATAACCCCAATAAAGGAAAAAGAAAAAGCCCAAACCTAGATTTATCTCAAATTTACTTGTACTGAGCCTGAACCAGACACAGCTTCCAATTATTCAGTGAGCAGCTGAGGTGGTGCTATTTACATGAAAGGTGGGTAATAGAGCTTATACCCATGCTGCCCGTGTAAAACTACAACAAAACGCAGCCGTATAGTGTCCATTCTGAAATCTAGTCTGGGAAGGCAAACCCTAGAAAACCTAAACATAATAAAGTTAAATAGCCAGTTACTTGTACAGCATAAACAAATATTTACAGGAAGAGGAGTATTCGGCTACAATATTAATGATGGATTAAAAAAAAAAAAGATATTCAGAAGCATCTATGTACAGTGAAGTACTTTTTCATCCCTCGCCTCTCTTAATCCTAGATGGGCAGCTGACTAACTTCCTACTGCTTCCTGATGAACTTTTCTTGCCCAGGAAAGCCTTCGCAGGCAGGTGTAGCTCTTCCTTGAGCTCAGGGAGAGAAATGACGCTAGCACGTAACAGCAAACAGTGCAAAGTCTTTATACGAAAAACATGACTCATGGAAGCAAAAAGCAATGACATGCAGAAAGACAACTTCAGTTATTTCTTTATTTTTTTTCTTTTTT
This sequence comes from Larus michahellis, assembly GCF_964199755.1. Lineage (NCBI taxonomy): Eukaryota > Metazoa > Chordata > Aves > Charadriiformes > Laridae > Larus > Larus michahellis. The sequence goes on from NC_133930.1 coordinate 67,568,142, forward strand.
TTTTTCATCTGCCCACTGTCTATTCAAGTCTTGTCCAGAGCCCATTTCACTTTGCTGAGACTGTGGTTAAACCTATAATGGTGCCCAGGCAAGGTTACCTCTGCTCAGAGCAGGAGCAGGGCAAGGAAACCTCCTCTGTGTGACTGGAGAAGAGGCAGAGTGCCAGCAATGGCAAGGTAAGAAGTAGACATCTTGGGGATGGATTAAAACAACTCATAGACTCCAGGTAGTAGCAAAAGCCACCACAGCAGTGAACTTCTGGGAGAGGTTTGAAAGGGCTTCCTGGTATTAACAGTGACACAGCCAGAGTGGGAGTGGTTTACTTGAAAAACATAGGCCCTATCTCATGCACCTTTCAAAAAACAATTATAATATTAAAGAATTTAATGGTATTAAGACATTTTTGTTTCTGATTAATCATAGTCAAATGGTGTATTGCTTTAACAAAGCTGTGCAAGAGTGTTCTCAGCTTGGATGATACTTGCAAGAATTCCTGTATTCCTAACACGTGCAAAGTGTGATTTTTTAAACTTAAATCAGCACAATAATCATAAGTTTTTATACACCTGTCACTCTCAGCTTAAGGCTGTTAGTTAGCACATGAGGACTTCCCCAAATTACGTGACCCTTCTGACCTGCTTCCACAACACATCTTCTCCTCACTTATGTCCTACCCTCCTTTTCCTCCAGCACGCTACAGAAGTCCCATTTGACTGTTCTCAGAGGTAAGAGAGCACTTTTTTCCCAATTAGCCCCATATTCTATTACCAGCTCTGCTTCTGGCAACCCTGTCTGTACGTTCTGCACCCACCATTGTTATGTGTCTACTGGCGTGGCCCCCGTCCTGCTGGTAATATCAAGAAAGCCGTTGGAAATGACCTTTTTTTTTTTAATAAATGCCTACATACCTGTCGTGCTGTGGACTATTGCCCTCTGGAGTTCAAAGCTGGGATGAGCGTTTTCTCAACGTAAAATGTCTTTCCTGCTCAGGCAGAAGGCTTGGCACTATTTTTCTCTTTTCCCTCCCTTCAGTGAGTTTACAACTAAGCAGGAATTTTCCTGGCTTTTGCTCAGTCTGTCTTACCTGTATACAGAGAGCACTGAGGTATTTGCTCCTTGCCATCGCATCTTTTGCTTTAGGGCCAAGTCAGCAGTGGAGCTAATCACGGTTCATTACATCACTAATGCTTATCTTGACTTTAGAACTATTTCAAAGAAGTTTAGAAGTCTATGGCATTTTTGAACACCAGTGGTTTCTTGTTCCCACACGTTGCCGTTAATTATGGAAATCAGTGGTCCAGTCCTAATAACCAGTCCCAGCTATCATGGGGAGTGGGGGCAGGGAAAGAAACTCACCTAACCTTTTGCAGCATGCTTTTTAAGGAAAAGTATAGGAAATCAAGTTGAAAACCAAAGTAACAACCCCTGAGGTTCTGTTGTATTCTGCGAGAATTTGACTGTTCAGAGCCACTGGTTCTTTGTGTTTGAAGCTGCTCATACAACTTAATTGGTAAACACTCTGCTCTAGAAATAAAAATTCAAGAGTTAGATTTCAGTTACTGATACTTGCCAGTGAAAGAGAGGAAAAAAAAAGCCCAAAGTGGAAGGAAAGTAAAATACAGGTAGGAAAGTTTATTCCAGTGCTTGTGCACAACCCCATAGGCCTCTTCTGTGGTTTGCAGGAAATACAAGGGATCACTATGGGGCAAAGGATGAACTGCCACCCACAGTGGATGTGCCAGCAGATTCAATGGAACATCAAGTCCTGTACACATTTCTCAGCGAGGTAGGCATGCCTGCACTGTGTGCATTGTGTTAAGCAGCAGTGAAGTAATGAAATGGCACTATTTCCTGCCATATTTTCATTGCGTGGAATTTAGTGTAAATTAAGTAGAGTACAGACACAGAAGACTGATAAGGGAAATATTTATCAAAGCAAGCTAGGTTTCTGAAAACCCTAAAGCTTTCTGCTTAAAAATACTGGCTGATGGATCCTGGTTTATCAGATTTTCCTATGGCTTACGGAACCATGCTCTGCATGTATGCATAATGTTTATCTGTGTATTCCTTTACAACAGCATTTGAACCCTTGATTACATACAGTTATGGGACATGCAGGGAGAGTGGACTGAAAGAGAGTTCAACTCTTTAAGGTTTCATGAAAACAGCTGCCAAGGCAGGGCACAGAGACCTATAAATAACCTGACAGAGGAAATGCCTGTGCTAGACACTCTCTTTCTTGGTCTACTAAGTAAATCAAACAGGAGACACAAATCCCTAGGAAATCAGACTCCTGAACTTCCTGTCATCCTCAAATTACCTATTTTTAAGTAAGGGTTTTGTAGGAAAGTGCCACCTGTAGCCCCGGTTTAGGAATACACTCAGAATATTCACAATATGCTTAACCAGAGTTAGCTGCAGGCTGCCCTCCCAGACCTGGAGACTCATTCCCTCCCCTCCCTTTCATTGAATATAGCTATCCGAACTAACCTTCATGTGTTTTTAGCTTTGGTAGAGTTGCCTGGCAGTGAAATTAGGCAACACGCAGCCTGTGCCATAAAGGGTCTGTGGGAGTGTGGGCATGAGGGAGGCAAAATATCTCATGGCGTTCCTTTGAGGGAACAATTTAGGCAGTGATCCTGCTGCCATTGGCATATACAAGAAGCTCCACTCAACTAAATGAGACCATTCACAAATAGGCAAGTCAGCGGGACGTAGATGTCTAAATGGCATTGGAAAATCCGTCCCTAAAAGTCACTGTTAAGGAATATTTCACTTGAAAAGAGCAACATAATATAATCCTTGTTTTACCGTGGCATCTGAATAAAATTGCAGGCGGCCAGTGTTGTTAGTACAGTTCCTAATGAAGATATACAGAGCTCTATTTTTGGACAGTCTATAACAGGCCTAGTGACAGCCCATAGAGATTTATACCGCAGGATGTCCTCAGATATCTACTGGTTTCCCTTCCACAACGGTATTCCACGGTCCCACAGACTTCGTTCTGATGCATCTCAGGAGAGAAGGCTGCTTATTAACTGGCCTACTGTGAAGTACTAACTGATGGCCTTGCATTATGTTTTGTCATGCATTAAGCTTTATACAGTCACTTAAAAAATCAAATCTGTGCCCATTTATTCTGAATTCTTAATAGTTATTTTAGCAATAGTAACAGGAACATTTCTTGGCTTAACGCCAAAAAAATCAGATTTTAAAGAAGCTGAGATACTAATCAATGATTCTTTAGGCTGGCTTGTTTTTTTACTATATTAAAAAAGTTCTGCAAATGCTCGAATCCCCCAAAGTCTGTTGAAAAAAATGAAATCTTCTTCTCCTAGACCACAGTGTGGTGAAATAAATTAGTATAATGATTTATGTTTACGGTTTTAGTCAATTGTGATAGAGATTATAGAGACAAAATGACAAACTGCCTTAGAGGTAAACTTAAATCATGTCAGCCAATCTTTAGTTTTTCCCTACTCTAATTGCTCCTCTTGTTCATTTATCTTCCTAGGCAATCTTTAGAAGAAATACTAGTTCAATCAGTGCATGTGCAAACCACCAGAGATAAAAAGTTTAGCCTAATTTGTCTCACTAAATTGTAATGCCTCTAGTAAACAAATCTTAGTTTGAAAGGAAACCAAGAAAATCTAAATAAACACCCTCCACAAAATGTTTCTCTCGTCTTTGCTACACATAGTATTGCTGATGTTTTATGGACTTTGCCCTTTGATGCAAGCAAAACAAAAACATATGCACAATATGCTTTTGCAGTTACCTGGGGTAGTTGTTTTCAACTATTCTTGATAGCTTTTAAGCAAAAGTAATTTCATATTATTATAGAAAAGTAATGCAAATAATTAAATGGCAGAATAAAATACTGTATTATGAAAGTTGTGCAATATGTAACCAAAAGAGATGAATTTTAACTTCTCTTTCTGTGATGTTGAAGCCAATACAGTTTTGCTGCTCACAGCATGCAGAATTTCTTAACCTGGTATAGCTTTATTGCTGTTAATCTTATCTTCCTCTCACTCAAGTGAACAGTTTTGCCACTCACTTTGAGAGAAGTAGGCTCAATCCATTAAGCTCCGCTTCCACAAATGTATATCCTTTTTCAGCGGAAGTGGTCGGCATGAAAAAGCATGAAAGTGTGTGAAACTTTGCAGAGTAGAGGCGTAAGACAATGAATAATCACTGGATTGAAAACATCCCTGGTATAAATTAATTCAGACCATTCATTTGATTTCTGGAAAGTTAAGGTCCCTGAATGCAGACTGCATTTTCTAAAAAAAATTCCACAGCTCTAACTCTCCAACAGCATGCAGTGGCTCATTTTTAGAGGACTATTTCAATGGCTACACTTTTGTTGTCTTTCTAAAGCAAGAGTCCTATCAATGGGACAAATCTCATTGAAGGGAATTTTGCCCTTATAAGGCTTTCTGGATGCAGACTTTCTGGGCATCTCAGATTAGAATCTGATCTTGATAGCTAGGTTTTCAAAATACATGTGTATGTCATTACTTGTATAACTAATCCCAGCAACTTGAATCAGACCATATATGTGAGAAAATGAGCATGTATTTTCAAAAGCTTGCCGAATTGGGCCCTAATCCTTCTTTTTTTTGCAAATCATCAGGATCCCATCAGATTTTATGTCTAGCAATTTTTGTTATATATCACTGCATAAAGCTTGGTCCCGTGGCTCATGCTCTACAGGGAGGAGAGACATTTTTAAACAAAAAATTACAGCAGTATCTATAATAAGGTCATTGGCTGAGATACCTTGTTATTAGGCAGCATGCTTGCCAAATACATGTGCACTGGGTGGAAAATATGCTTTCTTTCTAATTAAGAAATTAGAGAGTAAAGATAAAAGTAGAGCATCTCCATTTCTGGACAACAGAGACATAACTCATGTCAGATGCTGCAATTCTTATCACTTTCTCATTATGCACATTTATCATGGTCATTCATCTACTTATCAGGTCTGCATGATGGTACAAACATCAAAAAAGCACAAACAGCCATAAGACCTCTAAAGGATCACGACTTTGGGCCTGACCTTTGAAAATGTATCAAAAATACATCATGTTCTGTCTCGTAGACAGCAAAAGATTAAAACTTTAAAGACAAGTCTGCAGTACATATAAAAAGACCTCTATTATCAACATGTTTTTAATGGTCTATGTCTCTCTTTGGCTGTCCTACATTTCTCATTGCTCTGCCTGGGGAGCCAGTCTCTGAAATGTTTTAAATTGCCACAGTTCCCTACTAAAGCTGCTTGCAGCTGTGCCAGTTTACACAAACAGAGGCTCGAGCCCATGCTCGTTTCTGAAAAAGAGTTGCTCTGGTCTGCATCCCGTTGTTTCAGGGCTTTAAAAGGGCTCTTATGTATTGTCTCTGCACCTCTGGGAACAGCACAACTACACCTGGGACAAATGAGAAGCAGGTCCTCCACTCCACCTCAACACTAAGTGAAAGCACAACAAGCTTTTTTTTCTGTGTCTTGTAGAGTCTCTACACAGAGGCTCGTAGCCTGACTACATGGATGACCTGATAAAAATAAAGGTTTCTCTCTGTTAACTTTGCCAAGTGATCAGCAGGTTCAATAAATCAGAACAATATCTTCTAAGGAAACCTAACTCCACTCCCAGAGCATGTTGACAGGCTGATTTTTATAGCCCTTGTTTGTAAGGATGGCTGTCAGAAGAGCAATACATAGAGTGTAATCAGGAAATACCACTCTGAGACCTGTTGGTTTCTGCTACTGCAACCTGGTAGCAAGTGGTTGAGTTCCAGCAAGCTGGCATCCTTGCATCCCTCTCATACATCCTTTGACCAGCCCCCGGGGCAAATTAAAGGTGAGTGAGGGCAGCCTGCCTCCTTTCCCCATAAGGTACAGGGAAGATAGCACTGCATTGTAGAAATGACTGTAGCAGATAACTGCCCACTACTGGATGGTGGTGTTTGTGGTCCTAAAAGTAACAATGCCAGATAGGAAGAATGTGACTGGGAGCTCCAGCCTAGATTTGTGCCATTTTGATGGGGTCGCCTGAAGACGCAATGTGACACCAAACATAGAGCTGTTCTCAGCAGTTCCCTAGTACCCTCCAGTGAGGGCCATTAAAAGATATGGGATGCCTGACCCATGATGGAGAGACAAGGATGAAACAATAAATGTGAAGAAAAAAAGATGGCAGAGCTGGAGTCTTGGAAATCACCGAGGAAGGGTAGAGAAAGCCCTTTCCCATTGACCCGAGATTCACAGGATGGGACTTGTCAACATCTCCAGTCTAACAATGCTGCCCTGCAGGAACTGCCTTTATGAGAAAGGCCATATTCCACTTCTAGAGATATTAAAATGTAGGGTTTTTTTTTTTCCTGAGAATGACAGCAAGTCTAAATAACAATGATCATACTTTTGCTATGGAGATGTTTGACTATTACAACCAGGACGTGACTATAATGACACGTAAAATAGGCCACCAAAGACCTACCCTAGATAAGACTATCCACGGTGAGAGAAGGCACATCACAAAAAACCTGTGTGAAAGAAAATCTGTGTTTCTTTTACTGACCCCTTGAGCTCACACAGCCCACTGTTCCTGTTTTCAGTGAACTCTTGCTGGGGCTCTACAAGGATTTACAACTTCAGCACAGGATAATCAATTTAAATACTGAAGCACAGCTCTGAAACTATCCAAACAAAACCAAACTGACAGTCACAAAGAGATAAAGTGTGTGTTTGAAAGCCATACACTGAAGTTGCCAGAGCTAGATAGAGTAGTGGCATTGTATCACCAGACAGAGTTAAAATGCATGGGCAGAAGACAGATGACTAATGCACACAGCAGAAGCAGATTAAAACTGAAAGATGACAGGCTAACCATCACTGTTCTACAGACTGAAGGCTGGGCAGATGGTTAAAGACACTGATCCTGTTATTCTGCTCCACACGTGCGTATGAAGAGCCCAAAGCCTAGCGGGGGAAAAGAAAACAGTCCTACATGGCTGAAACTATAACAGCAATAAGTTTTTCTGTTTGCCCATGTTTGTTGGGTTTTGATTATATTGCCAGAGCATATCACACTCAATCTATTGCATTTTACAGAAAACACCAAGCAGCTTAACCTAAAGGCCCAATAAATTATACACAGTGTATTCTGAGGAGGTTTAATGAAGAAAAGTATGCTTTAAAGTTTAATTCACAGCAGTTTTTTAAAGCAAGACTTATGGTCCCAAATGCCTTTAAGTGGATCTTTCAAGCCCCAGAATGGAAAATGCAATGCAATATAATTGCATAATCTGACTTCAGTGTCGGTATTAAGAAGACCTGCTGGTATTAAATATGAAACCTTTTGTGAATCTCAAATCCAATTTTGGGGGATTCATTTACTACTGTATTTGCACTGCTGTAAGGCATAGGCTGCATTTCTTAGTTTTCAGCTCCTAAAAGATTTACCTGTCTGGAAGGTTAGTGCTCAGGATAACCTAACTTGTAAGTAAGAAGATAGTCTTATAAGTAATAAATTTGAAAATGAAGGAAGTGAAAACTGGCTTGTGACAGACCTGTTTCATAGATATGCAAAACAGAACAATTGAAACAAATAAACTAATTGTTCCTGCAGCTTTGCCCAGTGATTGAACTAATTGTAGAAGATGCACATGCTGAGAGAAGATTCACAATTGTTCTAGGAAGATCATTGGCAACCCTTAATCAACCAGAACAAGATCTGTTTGAGTATGAAATCTTAAACACATAGAATTAACACCCAGAGATCGCTACAGGAATATACAAAACATAGAATTTAAAAATAAATGCTATCTTGGTCGGTGACAGAAGCCCTCAGTTGTTGCGGGCTGTGAAATAGCATAAGCAGTATAGACAAAGCATGATGGGGCAATAGATCACAGTAATAACATTTGCAATAAACAATAACAGAACAAGGCAGACATCTATAAAATTCCCATGAGGAATTTGCCTTATCCATAATTTTTCTTTACATTTGAGAAACTGTGTCAGGAAAGACCATTACAGCCAATGGCACCAATTAATTTCTGCAACTTTTAATGACATCTTTCTGGGTAAAAACCTCAGATAATACCCCAGGCTCATGACTGATAGAAGCCTGTGTTTGATTTGTACCAGACTCTTGATTTTTTTAGTATTTTTAAAGAGTCCCAGAGCAGCCAATCAAGCAATCAACATGAAATACTCAGATCTTCTCTTGTAAAGTACAAGAAAACAGAAAGACGATGGGACTTTCTTCGTAGTGTTGACAGAGTATCGGTGATTTTATTTCAGTAGCTCTCCAGATGATGGATTACACAAATTTTTATTCCAGAAGAAAATGATAGCCAAAAAGAAGTCTTTGATTCTCATGTCATTCTGGATATTATTTTGCTCTTAAAAGGACTGCTGAAATGCAGAAAAGATAAAAATAATTGATTCTGAGGGGTGAAACATAAGAATAAAGTGATTTCATGTTTGGTTTTCTCGTGTTCAGTTAACCAAGAGGTTTCAAGCATATGATAAAATCCAGACTGGGGTGTCTCATAGATAAATATTTGGAGAATTTGGAAAATGCAAACACAATTGTCTGTTTTTTCCAGAAGAGTTTAGCAGCTCTATTCTCTTATACTTTGAGAACAACTGTAGAATTAAACAGTACCTGAAAACAGAAGTAGTTAGCTCTTTGCTGCCTAAGTGAGCTTCCTACACTCATCAGAATAAATGTTCCTATGCACATCAGAATAAATCCTCATGTGCCCACGTCTGTAGCAGTTGAGACATATAGAACGACTGTGATATTAAAATAAATAAATGAATTCAATCTCTCAATAAAACCAGGAAAAATCAAGTATTTGTGGATTCATTCTGCAGTTTGGCTGAGCACGCGGGAACGGCGCTCACACAGGTGTCTCCCTCTGTCTGCGTGAGCGCTGGGGGGTGATGCCCAGCTATCACAGCTTTTTAGCAGGAGCAAAAACACAGCGGGAGAAGTGACAGGGGGTGGTTTGCTTAGCTACCTGCTTAGTTAGCATGTGAGCGCCGTAATCGCCTTGAGCCCTTCTCATGGATAGCCAGCCAGGCCTACAAGCAGCAAAATGATACGGCGGACATTCCTGTGAACTCCGGTTTATTGCACTGGTATAAACCGTGTCAGCCTGGTAAAGGGGCACGGGGAGAAGAAAGTCACGCAGCTGCAGATGCCATGCGCCTGTAAGGGTGCCTGTAGAAATTAGACTCCCAATGTCCGAGGCTTGGATGTGTGTCCTGCACAACTGCTCCGTCACTTTGCAGAGGGTGACCTGTCCGTATCTGTTGGTGCCTGCCTCCACATGCCTTGTTAATTGCTGTCCTCATGGAGGCTGCACCACAGGGTGATTTCTCTGAGGCTTAGCTCTCAGGACAGCCCAACAATAACTTTTCTAGTTATCAACTCAAACTAATTTCTGACATCTGTGGCTTTGACTTTTTATGATTGTTAACTGTATGTAAATAAGCAACATACACAAAACTACCTTGAAGGGTTCCAATAACATACATTTGATTGATTTATTTGGAATATTTTCTGAATGCTAGAAAGTTTTGAAATACCATAAATAAGAAGACATGTACCATCTACATTTGATCTTCTAATGAGCAGCAAAAAGCAGATCCCAGTAATGATCCTTGCTGTGTTGTATTTCTCAAGATTAATACTGTTACCTTGTGAGGTAATAGTTACTTTATTCCCCTCTCGCTGCTGATTAAGAACCCAAACTGCTGGTGCAAATGGTAATAAGCTGTTTAGCTAAGCGCTCTCACCTGGGCTGCCAGCAAGAATTGTACCAGCTCATGGAAATGGGCTAATCCTAGCCAATTTAGTGGGTAGTTCGAAACTGTAAATCCTATGAAGACAATACATCTCATTCCCACCAAGCTCTGTATACACAGTATTAACAGTATTCCTTTCTAGAAGATCTCTATGTTACATTATACTGATTTTAATCAGTACTCAAAAGCTCTTGCAAATGAAAATACCTAATTTTATTTTACTGGGCTAGTTCATAGAGAAATCTTGTCTATCAGTCCCTCCCTGCCTTAAAAAAAAAGTTACAGGCATCCCTCCACAAGCAAGCAAATATTTCCATATTTCCCTTGGACAAAATGATTTTCCATGACAGTTTTATAGTTAATACTTGTTTCATTACAGGAAATCTTTGTTATATTATAGGGGTCATATCTGCTATCATTCCTTACCATATAGCTATCATATAGCTATGATTGCAATAGAGGTTAAAATTTGACTCTCGTAAGATGCATTCTGCAAGAATCTTCAAGTTCTTCTTATCCCAAGCACTGCCCCTCTCAATTCCTTAGTGCCAACTCTTTGAAGAATAATTATCTACCATAGAAAAATAGTATCTGCTCTCATGTATATCAGATATGACAAATTCAAAAACTAGGAGTATTAACAAATAATTACATTTACTTTTATTGGCAGACCTACTTGAAAGAATAGCTCAGTAACTGCAGTGCAGATATTAATTGCTGTGTGATGACCAGGAAAGAGATTTTGGAAAAAATGCCACTGGATTTTGGATACAAGCGTCCTATTTTTCTCTCCTGATGCCTTTGTGAGCTACTGGGAATACTCAAACTAAAAAGTGAAATATGCCATGGATGACTCAAGTAAGCAAGCGTTTGTTTTGTGAAAAGACGTGTGTTTCATCCCAGAGCCTAATTCAGTAGATTTATCTGCTACAATTACAGCGCTTTGATCACTCCAGAATAGGTGGTGTAGTGCGGGGTGTAGCTGTCCTTTTCCAATTCACTCTCCTTATCAGGATACATGTCTGTTGATTTGTGGGAAGCTGGCTGTTTTTCGTTCCTGACAAACTCCAGTGATTAAAATGTAGTGGCTTGCTCTTGTTCCCCTGATAAAGGTGACAGCTGCAGAGTTTCCAGTGTTAGTGGATATGGTCCATGCAGATTGCTTTTTAATGAAAGCAATATATTATCTTACCTAGAGACCCTGCAGCCTTACCTTGTTAATGTATTCTGGCTTGGCACCACATTCATCTATAAATTAGTTGTATTAAACATGCTTCTTACTATTTATCCAGTCTCTAAAGAGTTAGGGTGATTTTTTAGTTTATTTTGTTTGTAACTTTGCTTCATACCTCCTCCAGCAGCAGCATCATACATACATTGAACAGTGGCGTAGATTTTTCATAAAAATATTTAGCATTAAATAATATAGTCACAGACACCTCCATACTCGATGACTTGATAATCCTTCACATTTAGCCATTAAAATATGCACTAAAGGATGTGGAATCAACAACAGTTGATTACACAACTCATATCTGCAAAGGTTTTCCCCTTCACTGCAATTTTAAAATCAAAATGATAGAAGTAATTTATAAAATAAAACAAAACCCAAGATTAAGCTAAACAAAGTTGTGCTGCAATTTTGTAGCCGTGTCTCTTTCAAATTGTCTGAAATAAGGCAGATGATTGAAAATTCCAGTTGCATTGTATCCTTTAACAAAATCTTGCAGGTCTCTGGAACACTCAAATGACAAATTTATTATCACCATGAATGGTCTGTTCTTCAGATATAACCAGTGCCTTCACTGTCAATAATTTATATTTTTTCCAGCAGCCTTCCTCTTGGACTAAATTTCAGAAAAGGACTGGAATTTCACTTAGGGACCAACTTCTGTTCTTCTACTAGAAATATCTTTCTAGCAAAAGATAAATATTTTAACGCAATTTGTCTCATAAAATAGACATAAAAATATAGATGTTTAATTACATTCCCTTTATTTATTCCTAAATTATAATGAGAATTTAGTACATTGGTACCATTCAAAGGTGATCATTACATTATCTTTAAAAATCTCCCATATCTATCATAATAAAAAAAAAAAGAAATGTTTCAATAATCCAGAAATATGTGTGTGAGAAGTGCGAGCTACTAGCTACTGTGAAAATGTTTTAGAAATCTTAAAAATTAAATGTGCTATGGTCGGTACAAAGACTTTTTCAGTGGAGGGTATTCTGCATTTTGTACTTGAAGTATCGGAATTTAACTCCTTTAGAGTGCCTGCGTGTCTCTGCTCCATTTGTATCTTTGTTAACAATGCATGTACAGTAGGAGAGATAAGTAAGGGATTAGTAAAGGATTAAAGGAAAGCCTTTGGTTTATATACTCTCTGAACACTGCCTCCGCAGTTAATTTTTTGAATTTTTACATTTTGTCAGAAAGATAACAAAATACCATACCTGTTTACTTCCTCCATCTAAACCCGTACCCTGCTTGTCTTCTCATTTTCTTTAAAAATGCTCTTTCATTGCCTAGGTTTTTTATAAAAATAAGGATACTTTTGAATTTCTCTTAGCAACAACTTTGATGCACAAGAATTTTGTTACTTTCTTTTCTGTCTTGCTTTTGTTTGTGCCGGAAATTTTAAAGTCACCTGGACCTCTGAGGTTTTCTTGTTTCAAGGGAATAGATTGTCATCTTTTGGTTAAATACCTAGCATCCATTGAGCTTGTGAAAGCAGAGATAAAGATGGAGAAAGAAAGAAAACATGTAAACCCGTAATTCTGACCAGGGCCATCCAGCCTTCTGGTCGCTTAACCCGGAAATACCAATTCGCAGCTCATGTGGGAACTGCACTTTCTCATGCTCCCTTTTCCCCGGCAAAGTTTGCTTCTAAAAATAGATTCACGTTTTCTCCCTGACAAATATGGGAGATGTATTAGAGGTATAAGCACACCTCATGCAGTATTGTGCTAAGTGTTTTAAATTCCCTCCAAAGCTCTTTGAAAGGCTCCAGCTTCCTAAGTTATTTCAGGCACATGTATTTTTGTTTTCTTTCTTTTCCTTATAACCAACTGAAGTCCTGATTATATCACGCTGACATCTGAATCCTATGTAGAGTAAATAAATGAGTTCACAATCAGTGATTTCATGCTTTAGCTGATAAATTAATATCATGGGTGAATTTGAGCCCCTGCAGAAGCCAATTTGATTTTTGCTATTGCCAGAGATGGGACCATGAATTCATACAGGCACAAAACTGAACAGCACCAATTTAACACTGTATTTATGCCCTCTGTAGTGATCGAAGAAGGCTGCCTGCATGTATTATACATCATCATTCAACTGCTTGGGACTCAAGTTGATTATCGGGTGCCTGTCTTAGCAGAATTGGTTCTAATAAAATGGAAAACACATGATATGAAATTTTCTTTTAAGCATTGGGTACTCTTTCAAGATCGTTCTCTCTACTGTGTATAATAGTATTGGCATTGCTGTCATTGCATTGCCATATTTTGTGGAGAGTTCATAGTAAACCATGTGTTGCATAGGTCTAAACTGTATTTTATTTAATTTCAGTAAATTCTTGCTTTTTGGTGGTTTTCATAAATAAAAAATTCAGTAAGTTATCAGTGAAAGAGCTCGTAATATTGTGTATTATGAAATACAAAATTTGATACTTATGTACCAAGAGATCAAATGAAGCAACTGCATTCTCATCTTACTAAGAGATATCAAGGACCATAAGGAAATTATTTTTCTACATCTTGCCTTTGAAATGCATTCCAAGCCCTTTAAACACACAGCCTTGAATACTTCAGGGGTATTCTGTCCCTTTTTCTTTCATCAGCTGCGACTCAGGGGCAACAAAGCCACCAAATCAGACAAAAACCTCTGAACCTCCCCAGCCTGCAGCAGTAGCAGGGAAAGGCAATAGCCAGGCCCTGAGCTGTGTCTGTGCTTGGTCCCAGATAAGGCTAGAGAGGTGAGGAGGAAATGTGATGCAGCAAAGACAGAGGAGATGACTCCACCATCAGGAGAGAGAGGGGAAAAATACAAAGGCTCAAAAGTAAAAAAGTAATTTTCATTTTGTCCTCATTAATCGTTTAGACGACTGTAGAGATCCACAAAATATATGCAAGCGAACCCATAGAGTGCTGATTGCAGCGTTTGTTCTTTACATATAATCAACTGTTGCTTTGTAAATTGGTTCCTCCGATATATTTCCCTATAAATAATCTCTTTAAAGCAAACATTAGATACACTCTAAGGGTTGTTCTCCACTATCTTTTTTGTATATCACTGTTGCACAAAGAGATTTTGATTGACAAAATAACATGCTGGTATAAACAAGCAGAAATGCCATCTCATAAATCACAACAGAAAGAAAAGAGATTATCAAACAACTAAATAATGCAACCCACAGCAAAACATACCAGTAAATCATACAAACCAGCGTAAATTAGATAACACTGTCCATATACAATTACACCGGTTGGCTCCCACGACAGCCTTTAAATGTGACATGTTATTTGACACGTATGCAATTAGGGCTTAAAATCAATTTTTTTCTATTCCATTTAAAATAAAAAATGTACTGTTTCCAAATCAAATGCTACCTTTTTAGTTAAGATGGACAAGAAGCAGGATCAGGTTAGCAGCAGCATCTCAGCAGCATAATGCAAGCCAGTAAAGGATGGTTTTCCCGGATACTGTGAAAGACCAGATCCCAGGTCATTACTGCACACTATTTATGCTCATGTATTATTCCAACCTTTTTTTCACAGACACCTATTGTAAAACCACCATCCACTGAAAAGCAAAAACTCTAATGCACAATTATATTGATGACACCGTAAGTATCAGAGTGGATTTAGCTCTTTCCAGGTGGATAAGCACTGTAACAGAACGGTAGCATCTCTAGCATGCAGTCCCATGGGAAAGTGACTGGGAAAGTGACCCTGGTACAACGCTGAGCACAGAGCTGGGAGGAGGGACACTGCTGATGTGATGTTCCAAGGCTATGAGAGTCACATACCTACTCTGCCACTGTCCTTTCATCAGGAAACTCAGAGCAGCGGTGCTTCCTTACCCAACTCAGAGAAGCATTAGAAGCTTTGATTGGTTTCAGTGAAAGTTTGAGCACTAAGGTCGCTAGAAATGTGATCAGTGTTACAGCATCGCTGGGTGATAATTGCCAGCCCAACTCCCAGCCTCCTTGTGCTTTTTGGCTACTCCCTGAAATGTGATCACATCAAATGGTTCCATGGCTCTAAGCTGACAATGGGGTGACTTGAAGTAGCCAAAATGTCACAGAACCACATGGGTGCAAACAAATGATCTAGATTTGTGGCTTCTCCTTACTTCCACCTGTTGTCTCTCTCCAGTCCTTCTCGCTGCCCCCAGGTTTCACAGCCTTTGGGTGCATGGCCCTCCCAAAAGCACTCCTTTCCCTCTCCATGAGCTGCTCCTCCTCCTTGTGACTACTTCTGCTACAAGTGCCCAGACACTCTCTGCTTTGGGAGAGGATGGCAGACAAACACGCTTACAGAAGAAGGGAGCTGACAGTAGCTTGGGCAGATGAGAAACATGCAAAACCCAGGCACCTGCAAAGGCTCCTGAGCTGCACGGGGCCACAAACCCAGTTTCAGCTCTTAATCTCTGTTTAGTTTTATGTTCCTTGTTGTGGAAGTACATGAGGGCTATGCACAGCGTATATCCACACTGCCATGTGTCGCAGTAGACTGATGCTCCAGCTCGTTCTAAGCAAGTTCAGCTTGATGCCATTTTGTTGATGCCTTCCCAGAGATGGACTTGCCACACAATTCTGGAGAAGATAGGCAGCTTTCATCTCAAATTCTTGGGTGGTGGGACACTGGGACAGGTTGCCCAGAGTAGTGGTGGAGGCCCCATCCCTGGAGACATTCAAGGCCAGGCTCAATGAGGCTCTGAGCAACCTGATCTAGTTAAAGATGTCCTGCTTACTGCAGGGGGCTTGGACTAGATGACCGTTAAAGGTCCCTTCCAACTCAACACATTCTGTGATTCTATGATTTGTCTTCTGTTTCACACACTTTTTCCTCCCTAGCAGTTATTATAAGCCAGTATTTTCCTGCTGGCTTCTCACCATTTTCCAAAGCAGGTTGTCCTGACAGAACAGACAGTGCTAACAGTTTGAGGATTCAATCTGAACCATGATTGCACGCGCAACATCATTCTCTCTCCTCCATGTGTTTGGCAAAGAAACAAAACCTTGCCCCAAAAGAGTAAGATGACAAAATTAATCACAAAAGTTTTCTTAAAGAAATGTACAGATATTTCCCTTATACTTAAAAAGTAATACTTCATGAAGATCGGCTGTGCAGTAACTTTGATATTTCTTGTGAATTTTCCTGTAAAGAAAAAATTGGTCAGAAATTCATGCTAATCATACCTTTTAAATAGTCAGATGACTACTTAAAAACTATGAAAAAGAAAATTCAGATTTCCTTTATGCATAAAACTCCTAAACTGGTATTAAAATAGGATTATGTAGCCTGGTGCTTTTATCCCTTCTTTCTCCTCACAGTCTATCTGTTGCTTTAAAAAAGTAATAAGGAAGTACTTTACAGTTTCTGCACCAATTATTTTCCAGGTTGTCATGAAAATTTTGGCTCATTTGAGGAATCAAACATAATGTATGACACCGCACCTGAAGACAGAACGTCCCAAGAAGTGAGACAGTTGTACAAGGTAGAATCCCAGGGAGAGGATAAACATCACAAGTAAACAAAAATAGCCATTCACTGTTCCTTCCCTTTCTGTTCCTGTCTTGTCTCTGAATTGTAGTCTGTTACATCAGGGATTGTTTGCCTTTTATGCTAAGGTATGTAGTTTTTTGCTTAACAAGCACAAACAGAATAAGTGTGAATTATACATGACAACTCTTCACTCTTTTATTCTTGTAGAGAACATGAAATGTCAGGAAATAATAATTACTGAAACTCTTCTGCAGTGATAGCTGTAATCATGATTGTACTTTATGACAGGGTCTTAACAACGAGGTTTCCTCTTGAAGACCTCTGTACGCTATCCCGTGGGCATTAATGCTGTGCTGTTGAATCAGGCCCAGAGATAAGACGAGTTCTGGTGATGAGTGCTAAATCAATTCTTCACTACCTATCCTTTAACTCTATGTGTGATTTAAAAAATGCTGCCTTGTTAGTGAAAACTCATTCTGTAGTTTTTATCAGTTTAATCCAATACACTTGATATGCAAAGGACAAATATTCTGGGAGACTCTCACTTCATGTTCTTGATTCATGATGGGTGTGCTGTTCTAAATGACTTTCCTGGAAAATCAGACAGGATTGGGAGCATGACGCCTTTTGTGGCTGATTTTCCTGAATATAGAGGGAGCAATTCGATCTCACTGGATTTCTCTTTTTTTGAGACCTGCCCAATGCCAAAAACATGCAAGACCAAACTGTGCCTTGGTAAAGGGAGCAAAAACATCAGATGTGCCTGCACTAGTCGCCGGGGCGTGATGGGGAAGAGCGTTTTCTCAGATTGTCCATTACAGGGAATGGGCAAAGGACACAGCAGCCCACAGCAACGCTTCTCCTGGGCTGCTAACTTCAATTTTAGTTTTGCCAGCGGCAGCACGGACAGGAGCCAGGCGAGCGCGACCTTCCGGGTCACAGAAACGTTTCCGCGGACCCTTTAACTCGGGAGCAGCGCTTGGCAAACTGGATTCCCTGCCGCCGCGTCCCTCCCTGCCCGCCGGCGGACGCCGAGACAAGGCGGAGAGCGGGGAGGACGCGGGGCCGGAGCGGGACATCGCTCTCCGCCGACGTCCGGGAGCGGGGGGCGGCAGGGTTTACACCTCCTCCTGCCCCCTCCTGCGCCTCAGGGGCCTCCGACCCCTTCCCAGCGGCCGGAGACATCTCCGCCAGCCGCCTGCCTGGGCTGGTCCCCGCCGCGCTTCGGCGGAGGAAGGGAGGAGGCAGGGGGCGGCCGTCCGCTGCCTCATGGCGGGGCAAGGGCCCCCTCTACTGCCTTCCTCGAGGAAACGAGTTTCTAGAGAAAATAAAGCTTCTTCGGTCGGCGCCGGCGCTGTTGGACACGGCGGTGTTGCGTTAGGGCGAGTTTTAAAGCCCAGCATCTCTCCTGCTGGAGGGATGCCGAAAGGAAGGTTTGGTATCTCTTCTTTCCAGCAAGGCTGTGTGGGAGGAAAGAGGTGATTAGGTCACTTCACAAGCTTTTTTCTCCAGCTGTGCCCGTTGCTACCGGCCCATGCCATGGTCTCATGTTATGTCACATGAGATAACTAGTCATTTTTCTCCCCCTTGCTGCTGCTACCAATGTTTGGATGGGTAAACATGGTAGGGCACTCATCCCTCGTCAGCAGTCCCTTGTCTTAGCCAGTGCTGTGAAAAAGTGGGCAGATTTACAGCCTTTATTTATGATGTTAGCAGTAAGCCAATATACCATACAATCAATACACAATCAATTTTCATATCTGGAGGCAGACAGAAGGGCAAAACTCAGCAGTTGTCTTCCCAGCCCTATAGAGAAAAATGACTGTGTGGCAATTCTGCTTATAAAACACTCCTGGTGGCTCACGTAAAAGATCAGGTCATCTACTTCATGCATGAAAAGGGGCACTCATCTTACTACAGCAAGGCAATTCTTGGAAAGTCTGCCTCCTCTGTTGTGATTGCTGTTGTATTTACTTACTGGGTAACACAGCTCCTTACGGAATCTCCCTGCATTGCTGTTGTCCTCTGACAATTTTATCTACTTCCAGTCTCTGTCTGGGCATCTCATTGCTCATCGCTCCAGTCAAGAAACCCAAAGAAAACAATGTAAGAGCTCAGATAAGCTCTTACCATGTATTGGAAATACATCCACTTCTCACTTTTACTCTTTGATTTTACCAGCCTGATGGGTAGTTGCAGACAGCCTCTGTTGTAGGAAGGCCTGGGCTCAGAGACTGACAGGAAGCAGAGGTCTGTAATACCAAATAGCAGAAGACCAAAACCAGAGAAAATTCAAACTTGGATAAAGTGCAGATCACCACCTTACAGATTACCCTCACCTTCCTGCCTCCCCAAACCTAATTGAAATGTTCTCTGGCTTTTTGCATGTGTTTCATTTAAGCTGGATGCATTCATAAAACTACAGTAAGTGTAACCAGAGGGACAGCCTCATCTGAATAAAGGTGAGTCAAACAGGCTTGTGAAGGCTTGCAGTCAGCACAGAAGCAGTAGCAGAGCTGAAGAGCTGTTGTGAGAGAAGTTGTTACTATTCCTGTGTCTTCTTTAGTTAGCAAAGATATTTTAGATCAGATCAGCTGTAGTAAATGCTTGGGTTATCATGTGCTAGTGTAAAAACCAGACTTAAGGATACCATGCTCCTCCAAGCTGATTCCTCTATCTAACAAGTAGACATGCACTGATTGTTCTGTCTAGCAGAAGAAAACAAACCAGGACAACACCTTTTGCTCTGACTGTCTAAAAAAGCCACAGTGCTGCCTGAGAGGGGAATGGTCATTTCCAAAGAGCAGGTTTTCTCTCTCTTAGGCAATAAAAACAATCTGCTCCTGCTGAGATCCTTTGTGGCTGTCATTTTGTAACAGATTTCAGTCTATATTTTAAAGTGCTCTGATAAAGGTGGCAAATTTGGATGGCGTTTGTCCCTGAAAAAGACTGAAAGCAGAAAAGCAAGTGCATTTCCAGTGGAGGCCAGTGGATATTTCAAAGTAAAACAACTTCTCAAAGCGTGTGCCAAATGCTATTTCAGAAACTTGTTTCTAGAAGCACTCTCAGCACTCACTCGCACCAGGCACAGGTATTCACATGTGGTACCCCCCCTCGGGGCCCTGTCGTTCATCATTTCCACAGGCCTCTCTGCTGATTTGTTTCTTTTCCTGCAGTTCTGCTTTGCGCTTTCTTTTCTGACACTGAGTTTTGTATTTGTCAGTGCATAAATACAACCAGGACTGTAAAAATATTCTGCTTGGCAGCCGGGCTTGGCAGTTCCAATCAATTAGGACCATTAGTCATGATGGGATGGAGAAGGCAGCCCAAGCCCAGGGCATATAAATGTTCTCAGGGCCTAAAAATTCTCTTGGCAGCTCAAGCCCCAAGCGATTCAGTCTGCTTAAACTACCGTGTTTTCCATTGTGCCTGTGCTGGTCTAGTGTGGTTTGCCTCATACTTCTGGGGTGAGTGAGACCTCAAGAATCATTTCTGCGATGCTGACAAGGCATCTACTTACCTTGGTTCCTGAGGTTGAGCAGCGCAGATAGAGGAGGTTGAGAGGTCTCTGGTGAACCGTCCCTGTGGATGTGGACGGGCAGCCTGAGGCGTGTGACAGGAGAGAAGTTGCAGAAGGGCCCAGCTCCCTGCACCCAGGCTGTGGCTATGGTCAGTCTTCACAGCAGTAATGAAGGTGGCACTTCTAGCTCAGCTTCATCTGCAACCCTGCTCAGCTTCTACAGTGAAGTATGGTCCAGCCCAGTTAAGCCGTGGATGAAAGGCCCCATAGGAAATACATTAAAACAAAGAAACACTGGTGGTGGTCCAACCAACAGCTCACCCCTTCCCTTTGAATAATCACTGAACAATTCCTAGAGCTTATTTTAGGGGCGTGTAGTGTGCCAGTGCAACGCGTGGTAAATTTATATTAGCTGTTCCTCAGAGTTGTGCTGACACCTACCTCACAAATGAATTACAATCAAGCTAACTTACCTACTGTTTAGTTACATGCCTTCTACAGATTCAGCCACAAGGAGAAAAGTTGTTTTGAACAGCTATCTGTCTAACCACAGCTGGGGCAGCACGTACATGCATTGCAGCAGCGTGTTATGTTAGTTCATCTCAGCTGTTACACAGAGCGCACGGAGAGATGAGGGACCAAAAATAACTACATTACCACTGTAGCTATGGATTCCGTGGTTTCACTTGGCAGCAGATGCACTTTGTGAAACATAGGTTCAATTTCTCCCACACTGGCTGCCTGACCTGATATCAGCTCTAGCACCCAGGTGTCAGAAATAGTTCTGGGTACAGCAGGCTGCGGTAGTGATTGAGGCAAGGACAGAAGAGCTCAAATTCATCAGCTGGCTCAGCACAGGGTATAGTTTCGAATTTAACATGGTCTATGGCCAACAAGAAAAAGAAAGCATTCTTTGTCCCAGCTCTGCCTGTACTGCAGTCAGTGGGTACCCGCGTGCAGCGCAGACTGTACGCTGTACACACAGGGCTGTGTGTGTTATATACACATGGTAATAGCTGATCTTTTCTATCACGTCTTAAAATGTTAGTTTAGGAAAACCATTCTGCTGGAAACGGTGCTCTGGTTCCAGCAGCAGTTGTATTTTGCTGAATTGATGATCCAGATGCTGTTCTTGTGGGCAGATTAGTCTCAAGCTGTGAGGACAGCCAGACAGGACCATATCCTGATCTGGTCATTTTAGGTGTCCCTTCTACAGTTCTCAATACTGTTCCTAGAGTTTCCATGTCCTACCAAGCCCAAAACCAAAATTATAATCACAAGATCCAGGCAACAGATTCAGATCATGTCTCAGATTAACCTAAATGGGGATCCATCCTCTTGGTTGCTATCAGCAGGCTACCTTATAAGCATCTTCAGTTAAAATTCCTAACAGACTTATTCACTGGAGTGAGGTATTTTCCCAGTTTTGGTTCTTGCCCCAGAAAAGCATGCTTTAAATGAACATTTTTTCCCTCTGGCACTGTAAGACCTATTTGTCCTAGTCTTACCTCTTTCATCCTGTCAAGGAATTCTACTTTGTGTTCCTGTACTATAAGTATTCATGTTCTTTGCTAGCCCCTGCTTAAGCTTCGCTAAACCCTGGATTGCTTACTTGCCCAACAAATGTATGGGTCTCATTTACCTTTTACAGTAACCAAAACTGAAATTATTGATTACCTGTTTCCTTCAGGACGTGTTGTTAAACTGCTTCACTTCCAAACCAGAGAAACTGCACACAGCAGAAAATCCCCCTGAAAATGTAAAAAGGTCAGTGGTGCATTTGATGACATGAGTGCTTATGAAGCCACATAATTCATCATTTGTTACTACAGAACTTGTTCCTAGGGGGATTAGCATTTGCCAATAAATATACCATATGCTGGATTCTGTATGGAGATTTTTTTAGCTACCTTACTAAGTCATTAAGGATCTCCCATGACAACTATGACTAAAATGGGCCAAACCCACCAGGGTTCCCTAGACCAGAGAAGCATGCGGGTTAAAGGATGAAGTCATGTCTCACTCGTGTACCAATTCTTCAGTGAGACATTTACAATTAAATAGTTTACTTGTGACTTGTCTTCTGCAAAGAACTATTACTCCTCTGTGAGGACATGGATTTAACCCTTCCTTCCCTCCAGAAAGAGAGGAAGGGAGAAAGAACACAAGTGAAGGTAAAGAAGAATCTGAGCAGCAATTAGTGGCCGATGCGGTTTAGATTCCAAGAAGAACCATGGAAACCGAAGAAGGGTTATTAGCAGTTTCCTATTACTATCTAACTGTAACTTATTTTTTAAATCAAAAGACCAAATGAGAGGAATAAAGCTAATTTTTGGAAGCTGGCCTCCCATAGGAAGGGCTCATGTGTTCCACTTTCACGCTGTCATTGTCTTTCTTTTGCAAAGTTGCCTGAAACTGCAGAGAGAGAAAATGGGCTTTCCAGCACTGCAGCAGGAAGCTCTGCGAGACAGACACAGGCATGAGCTCACTCACGGGCTGTAGCAGCCTATACCAGCCAGCGGAGAAAATCTTTTTGCAGATGGTGAGAAAGCATCGAATCGCTGCTTTGGATCTCAGCTATCTTCCTGACTCCCAGGCCAAAATACTTAATATCTCTGTTGCCTCCCGACAGCCTCTCCTGTGTTACGCTCTGCTGGTAAATGAAACAATGGCTCTTTAAAACACACAACCTGTCTTTGTGCGTGTACAGACACAAGTGCTCACACAAAACCATGTTTGCTTTTGATATAAAACCATCATATATACACACTCAACACTGCGTGCGCTGAACTAAAACCTAAATCCCGTCACTGGAGACAAATTCTTTGAAGAACTAAGGATGACTGGCGGCAGGTCTGCAGCGTGTGAGAAACATGGAGGATCTCTGGAGCTGCAAGACACTACTTAATTGTAAACATAGGGAAAAATTCCCAGTATAGCTGAAAATTAATGACAAAATTCCCAAGGGATTTCATTAGAAGGAATATTTGTCTCACATGACAAAGTACAGGTGGCTAAATTCTATCAAGATGAATACAGTGTAAATGACTAAATAAAAGAGGAAACAAAATGATGAAATAAAAACAAGAGTAGTGTGTATTTTCTAAAGTGATGTTATAATGGATGCCCAAAATAAATATGTTAGGCTTTGCCTTCTTGAAGTTTTTTTTTGGTCCTGTTTAAGTTTCTGTTTGCACTAAGAGACATTTCCTGAAGCAAACCATGTACACCAGCACAATAACTTCCGTATTGAGATGGACACGTGTACTACCTGTAAAAATACGTATGGCTTCTTTTCTTTATCCACTGTGTACAATTCATGTGAGAACTAGCAGAAACTTGACAAATCCGAGAGGAAACAGGATAAGAGAAGAACAGTATGTGCCTGCTTACCTGTTTAAGCTTATTCTTAAATGTGAAAAACTGTTAATAAAGCCAAATCCAAAAAATTAACAAGCAGGTAATCCTGTCCTAGTTTGATTGACCTGACCGATCCAGAAATGGCATTATTTCAGTGCTACAAAAGACACAGTTCATAAAACTGGCATATGGGACACTTTTTCCAAACTAAATTTAAAACAGTTGCAATAGCCAAAATCAACGAAGGCCAGAGCCGTACATGAAGGTACTATTCTGAGCAGAACCAAATGAGCTTTCTGAGTAACGCAATTTCTTTGCCTTTCCATGCTGTGGAAGCTACTGTGTCTTTCTTTTTTCTCTCCTATACTTTAAATAACTCTTCATGTCACTGTATTTGAATAGACGAAAGTTGTGGTATACCTGGTAATTTAAAATGAGTGGATTTAAAATGAGTGGATTTAAAATGAGTGTAAGCAATCCGTTTCTCTTGTGGTTATGGGTGGTACACAGAAGAAGTGATAGATTTTCTGCGTGTGTTTTGGAATACAGAGTACTTGAGAGTCCACATTATCGTGACCATTACTGTGTGGTTCTGCTCTGAGACACATCAGGGAAATGACACTGAAAGGGCTTTCAGTGAAAAACGGTGTCTGACAGCCCAACTACTTGCAAATCATTAAGTTGCCAATTTTTTCTTTCCTATCAATAAGGTAAGACAGAAAGCAGAATGGAGACGTTTAGTCAGTTAGATAGGCAGTTAGCAAATCCAACTTCTGGAGAGCAGAGGATGTTGATTAGCTGTGGTAGCTGTGAGAAGTCATCTCATCCAGGTAATTATGATGCCTCTGAGATCTCCAGGTCTATTGCCTGGAGCAGTACCGTGATTTTTGGCTGCCAGATTTTTTTTTCCAGCAGTCATTGCTACAGCCACTGTGGACTCCTAAATCATTATTTTGGCTGATGAAAAAAGGGAAGGCTTGAGTTCATTATCCACGGGCTGTGATCTCACTGCTCTGCAGGTGTCAGGCCCTGGCGCCCAGGCAAAGATGATCTCTGCTGTCTTTTCGGCCATGTTGTAACACAGACTAATTACAAGCAAGGCAATTATAAAAGAGCATGCACTTCTCCCCCCAGTATTCTGGCCACTAAAAAGTACATTATCATTAACAACTTTTGAAACAATTAAGTATCAGTGTAGACATACCCTTTTTAACAACAACAGGTTTCCTATGATTTGAAGACAAGGCCTCAAGCAACCTTTTAGTTACCTCTCAACAAGTTTGCACCCCAACAAAGCACATACACACGCAGTTCTGTGTTGATTTGGTCAAACCATTCATGTTTGCTTAAGCATTGCATTATCTTAGAATTAAAAAAAAAAAAAAAAAAAAGATTACTAATGAGTCCGCCTTTAGCCAGGAATATTATGTCCTCAGCTGATATGAAGTTACTCCTCTCTCTCATCGCATGCACCCCCACCTTAAGGCAAACAGAGCAAAGCAGCGAACTCTGATTATTGTGAGTGTCTACGGTTTGGATGGTTTTGCGCTCTCTTTACCCTGAGCGCTGCTTGCCGCTTTCAGAGCTACCCTGAAATGTTCCACGCTCTGTCTCCCTCTGGTGACCAACGAGGCCACACGGCAGCGAGCATCCCCGCACTGCCGTGGTTTCCCTCTCGCTGTACCTTTCCTGGCGCCCGTCTTCTACATGCAGGACACTTCATTTTCCACTTAAGCCCCAAATTGATTGCATGCATAAAACGCCTGCATTCTTCCCCGCAAACTTTATTTTTTAACAGGTTGGTCCCTGCAATAATCATCTTGTCAACAGTTTGCTGAAATACGTTCCTGTAATACTTTCATGCCAAAAGCTGGAGACCGCATTAAAGAGCTGTGGTTTAAAACCTGGACCATGCTGGACTTGAAGTGGCACCAAAAAAAAAAAAAGCATCTGGAACACAGAAACTAATACTCTAATGGTAGTTGCAAATTGGATGATCCCACCACTGACATGAATTTGTAGTTGCTGGGTTTCAAATATAACTTCAATGCACACAGTTTGAACTTAACTTCTAAAAAGTTTGTATGTAAAATCTTTCCAAACTTTGGTTGAATCAAGTTCTAAATATAACATTAGGAAAATTTTGGCTCTTAAAAAGGCTTTTATCTATCTGAAATATTTCTTAAACAGCCCCCTGATGCCTCACACAGCAGCTTTCACTGCTTTAAAGTTACTGTTATTCTGCAAGCAGCGTTTGACTGACATATGTTCCGCTACATAAACGTATATGAGGAGCACAAAATGCTAGAGAAAACCTGTTAGTTTAACAGGTGGCTGCCAAGTTTTATCTTACACCTAAGTGACATCTTAAATTCTTCTGATATATATAAACATTTACATATACATGTAAAAGAATATCTATCTGTTCATCCATCCATCCATCTAGAGGACAAGGGTAGAAGTGAAAAATTGTTCTCTGCTAGAAATGGATTTCTCCTGTTTCTGGACCCCTGTCTACTCTTTGCTTTCAGAATAAATTCATTCTGTTGCAGTATCTGACTTCACAGTCCAAGAGATGGTGACTTCCAACAGCTTCACAAGGTGCAGTTACAGGAAAGGCATGAAGTGGCCTCTTGACTGCCAAGCACTTCTCTAAGAGACAGCAATGGAGATCTCCAAGTGGCTTACTTTCTTTGGTTTTAATCAACACCAAACTCTCTTCCCCTTAGTCTCTGCTGGATATGGCCTGGTCCTTGTTTTAAAGGCTATTCAGAGCAGATAACAGACTTGTTAAACACACCCAGGTTCTGGCCTAAAAAATTTATGTTGAAATACAAATGTCTCCTCTCTTTCTATTGAAAAAGGCTGGAAAGGGATGAATAACACATTCTTAAAGGTGCTTACGATTTTTCATGTGGCAAATTTCTTTACCCAAGGAAACCAGAAATTCAAGACGAGTGAGCGTCACTACTTTTCCAGTAGTGGACTTTTACAAATAAATCCTCAAAATAAATTGGAACGTACATAAGCATTTGATCGCCAGATGGATGTTTTGTCTATTTAGCACTGCCTAATGAAATATGTGCATACTCTATGTTTGTTGTAGAAGTATAATAAAAAGCAAAGGAGGGGAATGCCTGGGTTTTTTTATTGCTACAGCATAGAAAGAATTTTCTCCCTGTTTCTTTAACTGTGGACTCTGCTGCAGCATTTGCTTAGCTTGTTTATACAAAGAAAGCAAGAGGTTTCAGTGTGGATAGCTACAGTGGAATTTCTTTGTAAGTATTCTTTTCACTCAGTGTCTCTTAATGCTTTGAAGTACTCTTTAAAGCACTACCCTTCAGCGTGGTCAGGTTTGTGAAGGCACAGCACAATTCTACTGAAAAACTGGTAAAATTTCTCTCCAGCGCTGTCACTGGACACTGGATGTCATTGGATGGCAATTTTCCATCACAGAATTTGAGGTGCCCATGAGTATGGTTCACTGTTTTCTAACTACTTCATAGTAGGGAGGGAAAATAGCTTCAGAAAAGCAGCTTAGGGGAGGATGCCTGGGAACATATCAGGCAGACACTTTCCAGCCAGTGAGACATCCAAGTGACTTTTAGGTGACAACAGTCAGCACTTTGCATGCAGGACTGCTTGCATGTTGTTTAAAAGCAATGCATTTGAAGTCCTTTCTTGCAAATGGATTCCCAGGAAAAAGAAGGGATCCTGAAATTTTAGGCTATAGATTTTGAAGATATTTCTTTCTCCTGTTAAGATTTTATGAAGTCACAGTACAATTGTGAACTGTAACATCATCTATAATGGGTATTCTCATTATCAAGTGCCTCAGAAAATAATTCATGCAAATGCAGCTGCCTCAGCCACTGTTTTGGTGTGTAAATACTCACTTTAAAATAAAGTTATTGTCTCCTCTAGGAGAGCTGTCAGGCATCATGCTCCAAAAGAACTTGGCTGATTTATTTACCTAGTTGTGCCCAGATAAATAAAGAACCTAGAGGGATAGTGATGTAACCAGCATCCTACAGTGTATTGCTGAATAAGACCTTCTTGAGCAACATCAGTGAACCAGCCCCGGACACCAGCAGTAAGCGGTGAGCAGTGCAGCAGGCGAGGGCTCTGCAGAGCAAGGTGCTCAAGAGAGCTAGCAGCACCTGTAGCAGATTTGCCCAATGGCACCTTACAAACATTTCCCTCTGAAAAACAGGAAAAGGCTCACCAACAGCCTGTTTTACGCATGTGTGGCTCCTGTTTTTTGCACAGGCCTTGCCCCCCTTGCTGGTAAAGCAGGCAGTTGTGAGGGGACCAGCACTGCTGACCCTTTGCAGGTGTCAGGGCCATGGAAACGGTAGCGGCGACTGCTGAGTGAGAGGTGGGAGTACTTTCAGCAGCAGCTGTTGTTGAAGACAAAACTCTCCTGTCCTCTTTTCCTCCCAGAACCTGGCAGCAGCAGCAAATCTGGCTTTCAAGAGCCCTTTGCCAGTGCACCCTTCTCATGCCAAGAACTCAAGCCTTTATCACTGGAACGACGAAAGTGACTTTTTCCTGTGCTGCTGGGAGAAGCCTCATTTATCTTGTTGATATCTCTAGGGTGGTTTTTTATGCATATAACCCACAAGGAAAAGCCAGAATCCATGTTTGAGCAGCAGGGAAGGGAACTGAGGGCTAAGTACAAGACCAGCATCTCTCCCAGGATTGCCACTGTCTCAACACACGCTTGCTCTGCTGGCTTACTTGGGCAGTGGCAGCTTCTCTTCACCCAAAATGGGCACCTTAAGCTGCTGCTGAAGGCTCTTCCTTTTCAATAAACCTGGACTGATCACTGACCCTCAGTAAGTGATCTTACAGTGAAATCTGAGTCTTCTGTAAAAGAACCTTTTCCTACAGCTCAGAAACCTGGCGCCTAGTGAAAAGTGACTGGTCTTGCACCGAGCAAAACTATTTTGTCTGGTCTCTTATTGGACCAGAAACATATTCTAGAAGCTGCCACAATTCGGGCAGACACTTCAAGGAAGCCTAAAGTTATGCCACCTATTTGATTCGTTAGCAAACCTCTATGTGGATATTGTTTGATCAACATTCTCAGATAATAAATGCCATATCATAGACCTCTGGTAGAACTGTTGTTTGTCTTGATGGTGCTATAAAAGCCCTGTGTTGCAATAGTTTCCTCTCTTAAGCTCATTCTGCCACAATTGAATCACGGACCCATTAAAAGAGAGCAGGCTGAAAGGGATCTCAGGAGGTCATCCAAGTTCAACCGCCTGCCCCATGGCATTTCTGACGATTGCTGCTGGCATGTCATTTCTGACAGTTGTTTCTCCCACCTGTTCTAAAAATCCTCCAATTACGACTCTTTCACATCTTCCTGCAGGCTATTGATTCCAGTGCTATCATTACTTGTGGAAAGTTTTGCTAACACATAACCTCCATCCCCTTTGCTACAGTTCTATATTCACTGCTTCTTGTTCTACCCAAAGTAGACAATGTGCAGAGCAACAAGGAGAGGCATTTATTCCCATCCTCCTTTTTAGTTGTGTACTGGAAGACAGTTGTCTTTGTCACTTGCCTTTTCTTTTTTCTTTTTTTTTGCTTCTTTTTTTTGGTAAGTAATTCCTTTTCACTGTTTCCTTATGGCTTTGCACTTCTGCATTTTCATGTTTCATTGTTTACTATATTTCCAGGTTTGCTGTCCATATCCACAGCTGAGAAGAAGAATGTAAAGATTCTCTTTTACTGCACATCCATACAGATATCTATCTGCACACATACGCAGACACATATGTGTATGGCTGGGCCACAGACTTTTGCACTGCAAAACCCCTGAATTGGTCCCTATTCTGCAGTTTTTCAAGGTTCTATAGATATCTGTACACCACCTACATGTAAGTTTATGTCCATACAGGAAGGAGGGTAAACTCCTTCCAGGCCTCTTCCCTTACAGACCCTCATGATTTTATTTTGTCTTTTCTTAGAGCAGTATTGCTGACTGACAAGAGAGATAGATAGGTAAAAGCTAGCCTCTGTGCTCAAACAGCCTCAGGATTTCTTATCAGTTTCCCAAATATACCCAAAATAATTATTTTCCTTCCTCCTGTACACTGCTTGCCAGTAAGCACACTGGCAAACTACCTAGCAGTTAGAGTGGGAAAGGAAGTGGCTGTGCAGACGTCAAAGAGTAATGTTTTCTTCAGGAAACAGATGGCTTGAGCTAGTATTTATAGCTGTCCGTCTATGTTAGACAAAAGCAGTCCATATTACAAAATCTGGAGTACCCAGAAAACTGATGATGCATTATTAAATGTGTGCAAGGAGGACGGATGGTGGAAGCTGTGTAAGTAGCACCCCTTCTTTATCTGCAAGAGGTTGTGCGGCATATTAAGAACCTACCTGATTTCTCCTGGCTGCAGTCTCTGATACTAGGGTCAAAGTTACATATTCACTGGTCAATATAATGAAGAAAAGATGGGTACAAATAGTGGGCGGTATGTCTGTTGTGTGCAAGAAGGTGATAACGGCACTGATATTGTGCAGAGGCAGAGGATGAACAGCAGGCTATTCAGCACTTGGGCTTTTTCACTTGGGCAATTTACAGACACACATTTTGGTTACAAGGCGTGTGCTACACTTCTCATGCACAATTGTGTACTTACTTGCAACCTCAAAATGCATTTATAAACAGAGAAAAAAGGTTATACTGAAGCTAATTATGTAACAGGCTATACTTGGGTACAGTTGATATACAGAAAGATGTTTCTGAACTTAAATAGGAAATGCGATATAATTTGAGAAATTACTCCTATTATGTCATTGAGAAACCATGCCATGACAGACAATTAAGCCTTGCAGTTTGATGCTACAAATGCAAGGAC
Source organism: Larus michahellis (assembly GCF_964199755.1). NCBI lineage: Eukaryota > Metazoa > Chordata > Aves > Charadriiformes > Laridae > Larus > Larus michahellis. The sequence continues at coordinate 67,598,461 of NC_133930.1, forward strand.
TAAATTTTTTACAGATCTGTTAAATTTTCATCAAGTAGTTTTTTAAAAGGCCAAGAAATATTTAAGGGTACTAGGAGCTGAATCTTAGTCTAAATGCAGACAAAAGTTGTCTCACCATGAGATCCATTCACTAACCCATTAATTCATATCTAGCATATGATGTGCTAACATTTTTACTTTACTTTTGACCATGTTGCATGGCCATATTCTGACATTGCTGTAATGGTACGTGATGAAACATGCAACAAATCAGGTCTCGGAGAACACGTTTCTGAGACAGCTACCATTTTGTTATAAATAAGTGAATGCTAGAGTATTTTTTTACTGTTATGCTGTCAATCGTGTTTTGTTATGCCATTGATCTTATGTCAGCTTGATGTTACAAAAAGGTTTCTGAATGACAGTTACAGTGAAATGAATATTAAATCTAAACTGTTTGTCTAACTTGTCTCTTTCATCTCCTTCATATACCAACTATGCGATCATTATTTTATTCATTAGTAACCTAGTAAACAAATATATTTGCCCTCTAATATGAAGACTGAAAGGCAAATAAATAAAATATTACTAAAATGCTGCTCTGCTAGTGCGGGACAAAGCATATCCCACCATCCTGATGATGAAATAAAGTACCATACTTGCAGTCTTGATACTGCATGTATCCATATGCTGCTCATCTCAAATACCTGAAACAAACACATGGATCAGCCAACCATAAAAAAACAAGGCTCCTAGCAAATGGTTTTCATTCCTCAAAAGAGGAGAGCCAGAGATTACATGAAATTGGGAATTCACTCCCGCTCTCCAACACCCTATTGATCACTTTTGGTACAGAACTACAGGACAAACACAGAGGCCTTACTCTGACATCTTTGGGGGTGTCAGAATGTGAAAAGCCATTCTTTGTACCTGTGGTGTCCACAGATACAGTTTTACCAGGACACACATAGGTTCACTAGATAATTACTTCACCACCTTCTTTTGATCAGAAATTTCTGAGTGGACAGGGGAGGATCTTTTCTGCCAAGGGCTATAATCAAAAGGGGTTTGTGCTCCCGTCAAAAGCTTTGGCTAACTGATATCTTCTGAAGATGTTTGCTGGAAAATCCCTGATCAGCTCTTCTACCTCTGGGAAACGCTTATGCTTTGCTGACAGAAGCCTGACTTAGATTCATGCCAGGAAGGATCCGCCTGGAGAATTATAAACCAAACAGAAGGAGTTATGGCACCTGGATTCTATAGCTACTAAGGACACAAATATGCAGAGCACACGCTTCAGCCAGCTGAAGATCACAGAATCAGCATTTCTCTAATAGGCATGACATCAGAATGTACCACGTGTAGTTTTTGGGGCCCTAGGTAGGAAAGAAACTACACATTAGGAACAATAAAATCAGCAGTTTATACAACATGAGTTCACCTTCTCCAGAGATAAAACCCTCCGGACACTACTTTTCATACTTACATCAAGTTGGCCTCTCTTTTGCACTAGCTAGCCCTGAAACTGCATTCTGCCCCAACGTGCTCAGGAACAGTGGATAGCCAGATGAAGACCACGTGTAGCTCTCACTTGAAACACCCAGCCCTCCCCAGCTGTATTCAATTATCTGATTATCTGGGATGGGAGTCTTCGACACAACATCAATTACCTAACGGATATCTTTAACCACAGACCCTGAACATCTTCTGGCATCCCAATCCTATCTCATTTAGTAATCTCTATTGCCCTACAATACTTGCATAATTTGATTTACCGTGTGCTGCATGAGAACGTACTCTCTAGAAATTGCTACCTGCAGAGACCAGGTGACTTTTAAATCTTCAGTCTCCAGGATAGGCAATTTCTTTCTTCCAGGATTTGATAATACTTACACCTGGTCTGTTTCAAATCCTTTAACAGAAGTTCAGTTTTATCCCCTGCTTCAGCTAGATACTACAGATAACTGTGGCAGACTTTACACATCTCCGGTCGACAAGATCACTCAGCAGGATTGCTGCTTCTGCCGTTCACATCACCATAGTCAACACTCTTCACACTCTCAAAAATGCAAATTGCCAATTTGTTTTAAGCCCATCTACCAGACACAGGATCTCTCCTTCTTATGCTCTCTTTCAGCACTCTGGCAATTGCAGCACATGTGTCTCTTCTCACTTTGCATTCAGGTTTTTCATATGCACACAGACGACAGGAGGCCCAGTTAGAGGTATTGCTGTTCCTGGCTGACAGATATTTTTGGAGGTTTGGTTGTTTCTTTAAACAACACAGCTCAGGTCAACTAGAGTGCTAGGTTTATTACTTTAGCTCAAAAATCAAAGTGTTGCCAAGTGACAGATAAGAACTGTGGAAAGAAACTCAGAATTTCATTTCTGTAAGTGTACACTTTTACTATTTCTATTTGTGGGTTTTTTTGCTGATCTTTCAATTGGCTCCATTTTATCCAGTAGTACTCTGTGCTTATCCAAAACCTATAAGCAGGGTGCCTGGGGCATTCAGTCATCTTGGTACATGGTGGCTGTATGGCCAAACATGACATCACTCTGAAAAGTGACCCAAAGAAATACATTTATCACACTTAATTAAAGGCATCCAAATACTAAGTAACTCTCCCAAGAGCTCTACTACTTCAGCTTCCCCTGTGGTAAGTAGGAAGGGACGGGTACTCCTGTAAATGAGATGTCTGTAACAGGTAGGATGAATCACATTCAGGAAGGCCCTCTCTGTTCTCACTGACCAGAAAGGAAGCCCCAGTGATCAAGACAAACTCAGCAAAAAACAGGCAAGAGAAACTGCACAGCAAGCAACTCCATTGTACTTAAATCCTCTTGAGTGTCCACGTTATTTACTTACTAGTTCTGCAATTGCAAGAACGTAATTTGCATAATCTCATATTTTTTTATGTCCCTGCCCACTGCAGGGAGGCTGGAACTAGATGATCTTTAAAGGTCCCTTCCAACCCAAACCACTCTATGATTCTATAATTGTCTTTGTGACAAAAAATTTCTTTGGCAAACTTCCTATGACTTCCCTCTGTTCTACTAGAACAGTCAGTAAAATAAATCCTCATGAATTTGGATCTTTGTCAGCAAACCGTAACAGTCTTCAAGTGGAAACAGATCAATATAATCAAAGTAAAGCAAATATATACATACATAAATGTATCAAGTAAAGATTGCCTAGTAGTCTGGGTTTGGATGTTGTACTGTACGACACATTTGCAGAATGTACGCATAGTTTACCAGAAATAAAGTGAATTCAGTAAGAGATTGCATTTTCTCTGAAAGGTTCAAAGAACTTTCAGAAAAAAGGATCATGACAGCTTTGAAAGAATATGGACTAGGTCTTAGCAGATTATTTGGTAACTTGAACAGAGCTGAGCATGTTGCCAGTGTTTGGCAAGTGACAATACATGGCAATTTAAAATTGCATTTATGCTTTCTTTTTATTTCTACACATTTTAAGCTGAAAAGGGAGCACTAAACATTAAAGCAATTCTTGACTCAACTGAGGGACTGAACTGAAATCCTGGTACTGGACATTGTCTCATTATGAACGCCAAAAAGGTGAATAAAACACTTAAAGCTCAAAAGATGAAACGGTGGAGTATGAGAAGGATCTGCACTCAGTGTGTCCTATTAACACCATCTTTATTTCCTTTTTACAAAAAATAGAAATAACAACAGACAAAACATACTCAAAAAAATCAATGCTTTTGCCTTGGTCTCACTGAGGAGCCGAGCAGGCAGAGTCCTGGATGAAATTTTGACAGTATATGCCATTGACAAAGGGAAATAAAGATATATGACAATATATCCATGCAAGACACAAAGTACAAAATGTGTTCTGTGGCCCAACAAACATTTTGGAGGTTGCCTGTGTCATAACAATTTTCAGATTGTTACTTTTGGTCACTCATGCCTTTACACAGCACAGCTTACAAACAAGTTACATATACACATATATCATAAAAAAGTTTTGTATATGGTCTAACTGCTACAAATTAAGGCATCCTAACAGCTGCTGTTTTGCTGGTGAGGGATATGTCTCATACTAGTGTTTCAAAAGGATATAGTTCACGTATTTCAAAGTGAGACATCATGAGATGTGGTTTAGAGGAAGAATTCCTGCAGCTCTGTCTCTTCGGTACTCTTTTCACTGTCAGATTTCTGGCTTTTCCTATTGATGTCATCATGCCTGGAGAGAAAAAGAAGAAAATCACTCATGGTACCACTATCAATATAGAAGGATTATCTTGAGTTTGTTTACCCTGTTTTATTCCGTTTGCAAGTATTGAACTCTGAATTAATCTTTCTCTCTGGGCTTACTTCTCTAGACATGTACTACATAAAATACTATTTACTACTGTGGGTTCTTACTGACTTTCTCATAGCTCCTATTCTGAAATCAAACTGGAAGCCAAGGGGATGATGAGGAGCTTTTTAAGTCACGGCATTAATTAGTAAACTGTCACAATGGTCTGGTAATAATGGACAGAACGTCCAAAAATTCCTCGTCCTTTAGGGAAAAGTACCATAGTGATAAAAAGATACACTACAACAAAAATTAGACGTATCCTGTTTGTTTCTGACTCTACCTGTAAGGCAATCATCTACTTCTCATTAATAATCATCAGAGGGAAATTAAAATTTTCAGAAGGTGATTCACTGGACTGACTTTCTATGCCCACTTAAGTAGAAGATGGTGGTGATGGCCATAGGAAAAAAGGCAAACAGTAATTCTCTTTCTGACACAGGGGACGTATCTCTTTTAACATTGTAATTTAGGTAAAATCTCATTTCAAAGCATTAAGATTTTATTAGATAGACCAATAAGGATAATTTCTCTATAGCATGTCTTCATTTCCACGCTAGGTAAACTTCAATTAAAAAAAAAAAACGAACAACTAAAAAATCTAACTATTTTGCATAAGACTCAAATGATAGCTTGCCAATTAAAATAGAAAAATTAAGCACTAAATGTTTGTAACACTCAGTTTCTTCACTTCCTCTCATATGTCCTTGCTCTGAATGCCCAGAATGTTCCTCCTCTTCAATTAACCTTCCAGCTGAAGGACTTCTGACTAAGCACCCAGGCCACAGAAATCTTTGAACGCGTTAAAAGGCTTATTTTTAGTTACTACTGCTGAAGAATTGAACTCCTACAATACAATCGTGCCTAGCTGGCTTGTTGCGGCAAAGGACAGATACTAGTGGTAGGTTAAAAAACCCACAGCAATGGGCAAGAGTATGAGTATATGAGGTTTGCCTCAAACTCACATATGTGTGAGCCTGATTCTTGAGAACTAGAATAGCTTTATTCCAGTCTACAATCACCACAAAGAAGTAAAAATCCCGAGAGACTGATACTTAGGATGCTTAGATAACCTTGTGGTTACTTCAAAAGCTGACTTTCTCAGGGACCACAGTTTTGGATCCTGGTAAGAGGGCATGAGGGATTATTTTATTTTGAAATCCCCTTCATTCATCTGAATTATTGTTGCCACATACCCCGGGTAAAAGCAAAAAGATGTAGAATTGAGCTAGAGGAAGTAGAATTTGTAGGTCTGAGTTTGAGGAGATAAAAGAAGAGCACTTGACTTTTTGTCCTAATGTCTTTGGCACTTATCATCCATTGCTGTTATCAACAGCGTGTTTAGCGTTAACCATGGAGCTTTACTAAAGGATGCTTTCTAAGGCTAAGATAATTTGCATCCATTAACTACTGCGTTTGCTTAGACTTGCAGTGCTGAAAGACCCTGTGGGTCAGACCCCAGGTAGAGGCTCACTTGTCACTCCAAAGACCCCATCTTCCAGCAATACAGTTGCACTGTGACCTTGAAGAGGATGATTTTTAGCTATTGCAGATATCACTAGGTGACAATGCTGAACAGACATGCCTTTTACAACTGTGCCTGATGACCCAAAGGAAACGTATTACCAATATTACTAATTACTACCCAAATTCCTAATATCTCCTGGTGCCTCTGTCACCACAGAAATACTAAGCATCCCCTCATGCAACAGGCACTGATGCACAATCATAACAGTTCACAACAGAATGATTGCAAATTGTCTGGGACAAGGCCTAAATTACTTTCATATTGATTTTTTACTGTACTAGTTTGAATCGTAACTATTTTATTAGACAGACAGATAAGCATCCTTTTTCTAGAGTATATATTTGAAATTTTAATTTATCCAGCACTACGTCTGGCAGTGGGGTATCTGTTACGTTAGATCCACTTACTATTTTAGAAGCATGCCCAGTTTACTATCTGACACAAACCTGATGGTAGATTCTGCTGATCGCCCCTGACGTATGAAGCAATTTTTGCTGTTGATAGCTGCAGCTAATACAGGGTTTTGAATTGATATGGTGAGTTAGTGCTTACTTTAATGTCCTGCAGATCTCAGATGATTTAAAGTGTGGGAAAGAACCGTTCACTGGCATACATGTAAGAAGGAAAAAACTACAAGCATTCGCTTGGAGTTGTAATATGCAAGAAACTAGCCAATCCTTCCAAAAGGGGAAAAAATATCCCACCCATCCTGCACATCCGAAATCTACTCTAGGGCCTTAAGAAAAATAGGGTGCATCAAATTTTAAAAGGACACTGGAAAATTGAATACAATCATCTACTATTAAGCTGCAACCAATTTGAAAAAGTAAACTGCAAAGTCTTGTTGTACTTGGGTATTTTGAGTGAAAAAATAAACCAAATGAACAGAAGCTGGAGAAAAAGAAGCTAGAAACTGGTGGACAGGAATGTCATCTGACTGAAGGTAGATTTTCTACAGTTACTTCAGATTTCAGAAGATGCTAATAAAATCCCCTATATAAGGGTCTAGAGGTAAAATAGGGTTGGGACTGTGTCCAGAAATATACCCTCAAATATAACAATATACAAAGGTTTAAAACACAAAAGCTGCACTGTTTTCCAGAAAGGTTCTTTTCAAAATAGCTTTGAAACGGCAATTACAGAATCTTCCCAGACCATCCAGGGAAAATTCAGACAGTGTCCAGGGGCTTGTAGTGCCCATGACGGTGATATTGAATTATTTAAATTTCAAAGGTGACAGTGCAGGATGCAAGGGACTAACTACAGGCACCCATTTTGCCATTCAAAAATCACAACACACGCTAAAAGGCATCATGATGGCTGGCTTAGAAGCTCTGAGAGCCTTCAGGTCTGCATTCTGATTTCTGAAAAGCTCAATACATCTTCCATTCGTACATGATTTTAGGAAATCTCATGCCACAGACTCTGGCACACAATTTGCCCAATTCTGTCCTAATCTGTGGGAATAACAACACCTTCCTCAAGCTGTGCCTTGCCAGGGATTTCTCACACAAGAGCATTTACACGAGGCAATACTGAATTACAACAACTGGCTACAGCTGGGAGATGGCTCCAACATAAGGATGAGATTAATGGTTTTGTATTACTCCACGGTCTGGACAGGCAGCTGGGTGTTTTGACTGGAGGCTGCCCATTGATGCTCCCTCAAACTGCTGCTGTGCAGTTAGTTTTCTGCACTGGAATTTCCCTCTGTTTTTCAGGAGAGAATGAAACCTCTTGGAAACCTTACAGTTCTGTCTCTGATTTCACATAACAGTGTGCCAATGACTTCAGAACAAGGCTCCCATTTCCATTACAGAAATAGAGTTTTTAAGGATGGGAAGGTCTAATTGATTAGACATTTAGAAAAGAGTAACTTGACAGCAATTTAGGATTCCGAACTGAAGAATGACTAGTTTATAATTTTCCCAAAAATATCTTCAAATGTATAGTTTTGGTGTAAAGAGCAATCATTTCCAGGCCTAATGAAAGGATTTATATCTCAGTTTAACAGAAAAAAATTATCTTCACAAGAATCTGTAAGTGTTAAGAGTTGAATAAAAATGACAGCTAATTTTTACAAAGCGTTGGTTATAAAATAAACACACATTTTGTCAAATGTTGTTTTTCCCAATATATCTTCATGGACCTTGAAGGGCTGGTCTCTATCTGCCTGAATAGTCCTGATGAAACACATCTAAATTAAGGAGTTTGAACACAGCCAAAGTTATCAGACTTTTAAAAAACAAATTTAACTTCCAAGTCTATGGGAGAGTACAAAAATGTGTGAAAATAGAAGAGCACTAAACCTAAAGTACAGCATTCTGCCTCATGTTCTCTGTACTCTCCATTTAGAGATGAACTGTGGTCTTTTTGCGTTCCTCATGAGAGGAAATTTAATTTCCATTCTCATCTGGTGCTTGACTTTCATTCAACAGACACTGAATACTCAGCCAAAGTGCACTATACTCCCTTGTGGATTTATGAGTATGAATACTTTCTATACTTGCTTGGAACTGAAATACTGTAGCCAGTTCAATGGTGACATCAGCAGAAATCCATCATAAATTTCTGCTTTTCTAGGAATTTATATGTTCATCTGTTCATCTGTTTCCCTTCTTGTGCATCAATCAATTCCAGTATTTCACTTATCAACAATGTTAGCAAACACATGCAATTTGAGAAAACAAAGCAACAGAGATGCTAAACAACACCATGCATAAGCACATACCAAGCATAATTACACAGAAGTTCTTCATTCAACGTGCTAGAGGAAAGACTGGTGTAGCTGAAGTAAGGACCCTAAGGAAGTACAACAGCATATCAGTTAAAAACATGCACTGAGCTTAAAACATGCAAACATGGAAACCTGTAAAACATGCAGTCAAATAGCCACAATAACATTTTAAGGGACTTCTTTTTGAGTTAGTAAATGTGGCTGAGTCTGTTACCTCTTTGAGATGTGTGTTGTGGGCCTCTGGTTTGGTACGAACATGTACTCTTTCTACAAATTCATGTTGGCAACAATGACATGCAGACATGGCCTTTTCACAGACAACGTGCATCTTACAGTGCAAACGTCAATACTGTTAGAATTACCTCATCCAACTCTTCAAATTTCTTAGGGAACTATGAAAACTGCTCATGACCTCATAATCTATGAGAACATCTTTGAAGACAAAATGTCTTTTCCTCTGTCATAAAATTTGAATACTCTTTTGAAAAAAATTGCCATTGTGTTATGAAAATACTTCTGTGTTAAATCATCTGTTTGACTAGATGGTGCTTATCTTTAAAGGCTCAAATCAGTAGTTCATACTGTGTTTCTGAGTAAATCTTAATAAATGCAGTCCCACTTCAATTTAGCCTATTAGGTCTCCTTTGAATTTTTAATTTCGTTCCACATTCTGCTACAGCACTACTCTTCTAGCAGTACCCACTAATATGGACTGCTCACTGCTTCCCAGTTCTCTCTTTCCACTGTTTCTTTTCCATACTCATTTTGCCTCCTCTATGTCTAATATTTTCCTGTGTTTTTCTCCCATTACCTTGTCATACTTTTTACAGTATATAATTCACTCCTCCTCCTCCTCCTCTTGGCCTGCTGTGTGTTTTTTTCATCTTGAAAGTATTCTTTTGCCTCATGTCTTTCCATCCAGCCCTTCGCTCCCACCCTGTTTTTCATAAAGGATTAAATCATCTGCCATTCCCTCTCACTCAACTCTTTTTTTGTGTCTCCACATGCTCGCACTCCTCTCTGCTCCACAAACACACTGCGCTAACAGTATTTCCTTTCATTCAGTACCTTTTCCTTTCTCTTGGAAGGTACATTTGTTCAAAGTATTCTCTCCTTTCTTCTGAACAAGAGAGCCAGCCTCCTAAATGAAGACACCCCTCTTGCTGTTGGGATCCCAGAAAGGGCACTCGGTTGGCTGCAGAGAGGGGATGGTCTGTATCCAGTACGTTTTGCTACAGACCAACCATATGCTCTGACACGAGCAGACTGTGCGCTGCCATAGAATGGTCCGGGTTAGAAGGGACCTTAAAGATCATCTAGCTCCAATTCCCCTGCCAGGCTGGGCAAAGAAGGATGGGTACTGACAGCTTCACTACCTAGGGGATGGCTGTAGCTCCTGCAGAAGCAGGAAGGACCATTTCTGCTATTCTTCCTCTTTATACTCTAACACTTACTTTTATCCTGTTGGCCTCATCACTCTTGGCTATAGGAACGGACAGGGTTAGTCGTTCAGTTATTTACTCCCCAGAAATCCCATGGATTCAAGTGTGACATTCTCATTGTATGAGCTGCCACTCAGAGCAACATCAAAGATCATTTCCAGGTGAATCACATCTCTGTGAAAAGCTTTCAACACAGAGATGTGGACCATGTGCACTAAGAGCACGGACTCCATACACAAGCAATACCTGCCACTCCTTGGAAAAGCCTTCCAAAATTAAAACAGTGGGTGGGCTTTCTACAGGTCAAACACACTGAAGTATTTATGTGCATCCTTTTGCTATACAAGGGCAGGAAGAAGAAGCTGTCAAACATTCATTACTTAAAGAGATAAGACAAAAAAAAGGCCCTTCCTCCTTTCAGTGCACTCACTGGCTTGTTTCTTCCTTTTGTGAGAGCTGCTGGATTTCCTTTGCTGTCTGCCGTCTTCCTTCCTAATGAGGTAAAAGGCAGCGTCGATGAGGTTTTGATCAGGTTTGCTGTTTGACAGTTGTTGTTGTTATTTTGGTTGCCACTCAGCGTCTCCATTATGGACCGAAAGGTTCCAAAAGGCCTTTTCAGCTGGTCCCCTGCTGGCTCCCCAGAGCCGGGTGGAGCCCGAATGAGTCCTTTGCCCCGGTCTTTATCCTTTTCCTCGCTTAGTTCTGACTCTGCTAGCTCCACCTGCACCACAGGCTCCTCAAAAGTTACTCGGAGTTTCAAATTTTGGGAGGTTCTGCGCTTTGAAGAGGGAGACTTGAGAGCACTCTTAGGGCTGGTGGCAACCTTCTGAGCAGTGGCACTGTCCGTGCTGGACGGAGAGTTGTCTCCACAAAACTGGCTCTGAGGTACAGGACCAGACTGATACGGGGCTTCATTATCTGGATCGCTGCTCTCTGAAGTAGGGGAAGGACTGTGGCCATCCACAGACTTAGAGGCCCTGATACCAAAAGGGAAGCGGCGGCCTGCTGCAGAAGCGTGTTTCTTAATCATCAGGTGCAGACTCTCTGTGCTCTCTACACTCTCCACTATGGGCTGAGGCCTTGGTTTGTCAGTTCTTTTCACAGGGGTGTTCTTGTGGTCCTCACAATTAGCTGAGTCTGTGTCAGACTCGCTCAGTGATCTCTGCATCAGTTGCCTCAGTCTGGCTAACTTCAGCTCCCTTTTCTCTGGCAAAATCTTCTTCACGTTCTTGGAGGATGCATGAGCATCCTGAAATTCCAAAGTCAGCTTTTCCTGCATGCAGACATTTTCAGAGATTTCCTTCCCCAACAACTGGCGCAAGATTTTATCTGAGTCCTCATCTTTTATCTTGGCTCGAGCGCGACTAGAAGTTCCCAAGCTGCCAAGAATCTGAATCCCATCTTGGGTGTTCAATTTATTTTTTGGTGGAGACAATTCATCTGCTTCGGATGGTTTCCACTGGGGTTTGCCAGAAGCAGGAGATGATGGCGAGCTTAAAGAAAAAAAGAGGAGGAAATACCACAGCCAAATTAATGCACATATAAAATATGAAACCGCCATTTCCAGTGTACGTGTCTGTCTCCACTTACTGTTACTTATCCTCTTCATCGCTACTCACATGGATTTCATTACTATGATGCCACAGTGAAGATTACAGAGAAGGATGTAACCCTGCTTCCACTCCTAATTAGGATTTGAGTTTCTTCACTTTCTCTTACAAAGAAAACTTCTTAAAATGAAAACTTAGAATGGTTATTTCAGTGCCAAAGATGACTTTCTGAGGAAAACTTCAGAGAAACTACTGTTTCCTATTTGTAGGAGTTGACATGTTTTAAAAGGCGAAAAAACCCTGCAAAGCCAAATGCCTACTATCTAAGTCACATCATAATACAAACGTAGCTTATTATAAATACTGCGAAAGTACCAGCTCTCTGCATAGCAACGATTTCATAAATCTAGACTTCATCTGGTATTAATAATAGCCATATAAGACCTCATAAAAAGTCAGGGCCATTTGCACTCAAAACCTTTTCCAATATGAAATATTGAAAAGCATGAGAAAGGTGACATGAATTTAGTTCAGTACTATTAGAATAATAAATTAATTGTAGAACTCCAAATGTTACATAGTGAGGAAACAGCAATCTCAAGCAAGTCTGATTTTCAAAGAACCTAGATGAGAGACCATTTCTCTCTCTCTGACATATGCCAGAGCTCATAATACTCCACATTCTTATTTTAAACCACTTTTTCTCAAACCAAAGGTGAGGTGACAAAATTAAGGTTAGTCTGAGACAGTGACTTAATAAATTTAATTTTTTTTTTTCACAAGCATCTTCTACTCTGATGAATCCGTAGTTCTCACAGTGTACAAAATTCACGTGCCTGTAGTAGCCATCTCATCTTCAATTCATTTTGTGCTTTTTCTCCTGTGGCAAACCAAAAAAGACACTGAAGAATATTCATGTATCTACAGTGACATTCCTAGTAAAAGAGACAGTTCTCTTAGATCTGCTACTGGCTCCTTGGATGATGATAATATCCACAAGTGAGTTCTAGCTGGAAGGAAAAGCAGTAGCCAACTACGAAATAAAGCTTTAAATAACAGAGTATCATTTTCAGACTTGCTTACTTAACCAAAAAGATATTGAAACCTACCCTTCTACATGAATAACAAATGATGAGAGGTCTGCTCTCACCTGATCTTATCTGAAACTGAAAGTAAATCAGTCCTGGTTCTCACCATTACTCAGATGTGAGACCGCTTGGAAAGACCAGTCAGCAAAAATGACAGAAACCAAATGAGCTGGAAGACAGTGTTTGGTCCCATTGTCCCTGTTGAGCTTGCAGACAGGAAAGACAAAGACCATGATTCTACAAAAAAAGGACAAATCAAGGCTTTCCAGTGTGGTTTTCTACTTCATCAGGAGTTTAGAGTTTACAGTCCTTTCCTAGATGGAGTTCCTTTACACAAATGCATCTTCGACCTCAATGTCTTTGTTATGTACTTCCGTAACAATTCGTACTTGTCTGAAACACTGACACATGAAATTCAGGGACATGGAACACTTTTTTGGAAAAGTGCTTAAGATTCTGTAAGAATGGAAAAAAAGCAGTCACTGATCCTACGAGTTCACACCTGATGACCCAAAGCTCTGACCATCAATGCCTGCAGAAGATTTTAGGCTGGCTTTATACTTTAACATATATGTAGCTCCCTAACAACTCTGAAACAAGGAGAAGCACTGTATATGTCTTCCAGACAGAAAACTGAATTAGAAGGTAATGATAAACCAAGTCCTATTTGCATGTGAGTTACTTAATTCATGTCAAAGTCTTCTTCAGATTGCTATCAGAGAGAAGTCATATGCTTCCTTGACTTCCATGCATCTATGCAGAAGTCGGAAAGATGTGTTAGCAGACGCCAACAGACTCCAGATCCAGTCCTCTGCCTTTACTTTCCTCCTCTTTAATGTTACTCAGTTTGTTTCTATTTCTGGGACTTCTGACAGGATATGTAAACAATACATAAAATTTCTGGAGTTTTGACTTTCTATACAAGCTACTGCAGGCAAAAGATTTAATGAGTGTAAGGAGTCTTATTACTCTGAAAGCAGGTTTTTTTGGTAACTGGCTTTATGAATTACTGCTGGCAGTAATGTACGGTAGACCACCACAAGGTCAAACTTCACAACTTTCCGAGGGGTTTCTAGGATCCTCTGCTATTCATCTAATACAAAATATATTCCATTCCACTGTAAATCTGATTTTCACTGTTGGGAAACAGGGATATTAATTTTGTACTCAAAATTTCCAGTATTTATACAACATTACACACTGTCAAATTCTAGAAGCTCAGCTTCAAGCCCACGAGGTATAAAAAAACACATTTACATTAGAGAACACATCTACTATTTAGACAGGTCACAGCTTCTCCTGATAACCGATGTACCACGAAATTGTGCAAATCCAGGCTGCAGTACAATTCCAGTCACCTTACCTTGGGGACGTGGGTAGTGACTTGCCCTCTGACCGCTGGGCTTCTAAAAGCTGCTGGAGTTGGTTCTGTAATGTCACACGTTCCACTGTCTGCCTGCAAGAAAATGTAGGACTGTTTACCTTGCATTGTAAAACTGTCAGCTTTAGTAAGCTACAGGATAACTGATACTACCTGTTCAACTTTGTATACAAAAAAGTCCTCATCACCTATACTTTACACAGTAAATAAAAAGAGAAATGATAAATAATAGCATAAACAGAGTTTGCACTTGTCTCTGAATCCTTGTGGACATTTTGTGATCACTGTACAAGATCAGCAAGACCAATGCTTACTTGTCAGAGAATATTTGTTATATTTCATATAAGGACAAGACTGGGATCATAAGCAGAAGTTCAGTGGAACCGACTCACAGAAAGTAATACTCCAGAAACAAAGATACAGCAGAGCAAACTTAGGGCCGCTTGGTTCTTTCTTGTTTATGTAACGGAGGAGGAAAGGGACAGATTAAGAAGCCACTTCCTACTTTTGGTGGATGGCTTTTACTCAGCTAGATGATAGCTCAGACAATTTCTCTCTCCTTTTCTATCTGCAAATGAACTCAGAGAGGACCCTTTGCCCACTAGGAAGGGCTGGTCCAATCTTCTTCAGCCGCAGCATGGAGCTAAGTATGACTTCTGTGTATTCAGAGGAGTAGGAAAAAATACATCTGCTTGCTGTCCAACCTTACCAAAGGTCCTACCTGTGCTCTGCACCCACCTTATACTCAGTAGTGCTGACCTACTGCAGTCTACTGCTTTCAATGTGGTGTTGTGATCTACACTGCTTTGTAAATAGCTTTAGAGACCAATGTTTAAAAAATTTTAATAGTAGATGTAAATCATTAGTAATATGAAAGTGACAGCCATACTAGAAACTCCTTTACCATAGAACTGTAATCAACAGTCTCTGTTGTTGTCTTGCCACATACTTATTTCCATAGGAAGGATGCAGCCGAACAAGATAACCTGTAGACCTTCAAGGAAGGAATAGATCAATTTGCCACAAAAAGTTCTTCTCCCTCTCCCTGTTCCCATCAAATTTAGACCTTCAAAACACCCCTTTAGCTTGTTGGCCACCACAGATAACATCCAATCTTGTTTTGTGACCTGTAAGTTCCAGTGCCTCTGAGCACTGCGGAGACAGAAACAAGAGACTTACAGCTTTTTGTTACTGTACATATGCTATCTTTCACCTGGAATACAATTGCTACATTTGGTTTTATTCCCTTCTCCTGGTCAAATGACCATGTGAAAATGACTTTTTATCTGCTTCTCCCAGGCTCTGCTTATGTTGCTGTAGAAGTAATATGTTTTTAGTACTTTTATGCTTATTGGATCTGCAGAACTAATACAGTTCTCTGCCAGCAAGCTGGACTCTTTCCTAGCTCGCATGCCATCAGCAGAAGGGTTAGCTGAGTTCCAAATGCAGACTTTATAACCGGCAATGTCAAAGCCAGAAAGAATCCAGATGACTTTTTAGACTCGGGGTTGTACTTGCAGGGCTGGCAGAAAACAAACGTTTTACTTTCAACGTATCACAGTGGATCTGAAAAGTGCTACAGAAATAAAGGTGGGATCTTGACACGCTGCCTTGCCATCACATTTTACAATACAACCATGCTTCATGTAGATCCTTTCTTCCTTTAATTTTCCATCATCCTTCCTCTTGCCTACACACTTCCTTAGACTATTTTAAAATTACTCCTACCATCTGTCAACATTGGCTTATATTGCAACTCCCCAGACACTCTTTTTTAAGAACCAGGGAAATTTTCATTTGAGATTAGATTGTCATGCAATTTTTCTGTTTTATTTGTCTTTTATGCTTCCTTCAACTTCTATTTCTAAATATCTAAATAATGTAGCTAACAGCTTCTTATGCTTTTAGCTTTAATGGAAATCTCTGACACTTCTTCTGTTGAGTTAATGTTCTCATTCCACTTAAACCTTTTATTGTGCTAAAAGAATTAAAGTTTCCTCCATTTTCACAGCTTAACTAGTTAGTAAGTAGCTCACAGAAACCCACGCATCTTGCCAGCACTATCCCTAAACACATACAACATACACATATAAATCTAAGATAACATTGAAAACAAGAGATCACAACTTCTTGGAATAGCAATACTTCTACGTATTAAAATCAGACTGATTTAGGAGACAATATTACTGTAGCTTCATGGGTAAGAGGGTCTACTTACTTTATGATATTTAATACCCATATTCTGAGGGTCTTAGCTTAGGCAATGTTCCCAGTAAGTAATATGTAAGGACCCTTCTGTGTCTGCTTTACTGTGGACCCCAGCTACCTCCTAATTAAATCAGGGAGCTCAGCAACTGAACAGGGAACCGGCTGAGGCACTAGGCTCTACTGGAGTATCTTTCATAGTATGATGCCCTTACTTTCCCCATTTTGTTTCAAATAAAACAAGAATGACCGCTCTACAAAGCAGAAAATAAAACAGCTTAACTAAGTAAAAAAGAGATGAACATTATTCTTAGTATACATCCGTGTAACACTTACTACCCCCCAAAAAACCCCAAACAAACCAGCAACTTGCACGTGGCTTACCATACCACTAAAAAATTTTTTTATTCAGCTACTTATTTACAGCTATTTCTATGAAGTTTCAGGAAAATAATGGATTTTGTTTACAGAACACAGAAAAGTGGTGGCAACAGAGGATATTCAACCACTTTGTCACCTTCACCTTTTCACTTACGGTTTGCTTTGATCTTTGCCTTGCCAGAGATGTTGGCTGATAGTATATCAAAAAGATCAACAAGTGTCTTATTCATTAATTGCTTTGGACATCCAGGTCCATAAACACAGGACAGTGCAACCCTTTGGGAATGCAGATAGAACAGTTTGTCATCAAGCGGAAATGTAAAAGAGGTCTAGGGAAGCATTAATTTTATGTCATTAGTTCTGACTTTTGGTCTCTTCAGGCCAGGAAAGCCCAAACAATACAAGCCATTACTGCTAATGTCATTAGTGCATGTATTTGTGCAGGTAGGAATTTTCTACACCAACAACTAAGGTTTTTTTAGGCAGATGAAATTAGTGAGGGAGTAACTAAGATTGTAAGACCTATGGATACCTCAGGAAGTAAAATGAAAGCCAGTATTTTGTATAGACTTTGTGAGAAACTTTTTTGACTGTCCTAAGCATTTTGCATAGTTCAGAAAGTCCTACTGGATTGATCAAGTTTTTTTAATAAGCAAGAGATGTAAACCAAAGCTTTTGGTTTGAAGCCAGTATCAGCTGTTTTTGTGAGCCACTTTCCTTTTTACCTATGGAAAGAATTGCCTGCTTCCTTCCCTTTTGGGGAAAAGTCTCAGTTAATCCTCTTGTGAAGATTTAATGGAACTTTTGTAGTTAGCACTTATGTCCTTCTTACTAATATAAAGATTTATTTTTTTTTTCCTGTATGGACACTTAGACCCAACTCAAAAGGATTTGCTATGCTCCTCTGTATTTGTCATCTGAGCTGCTTTGGATCAGAGAGATGAAAGATGTGCAGACTCTGTCAAAATGTGATTTTATTGTTTTGGTTTTGTGCCTTCTTTTCAGGTATGGCTCCAAAGAGTGTGACAGATTGGGATAACTTCTCTCTAGAACTGTTCTGTGTTGCCTTGATGACTGGAAGAGCTCATAAAAAGAGAATGAAAGATAGTACTTCCTTCTTTGATTTAGGACCTTTGAAGATAGGTCTTGCTATGTGTTGGTCTAAGACAGTTTCTGTGCTGCTGTTCTTCTTGCACAATACCAACCATTCCAGTCTTCCTGTGGTTGGGCACATACAGTGTTATCAGAGGGAGGCTCCCATCCCTGGCGAATAAGGCACCCAGAATAAAAGAAGATTGCTACAACAGCTGAGGGACGTCTGGGAAGCACATAAGGGCTTTCCGCGTTGATATTGACCATTCAAGTAATCCATCATGATACAATCATAAATCCTCTATTTCTAGAACGATGTCCATTAACACCAGCAGAAGTAGGTGGAGAAAATACAGGAAAGCCAGCTCAGCTGCTCAAGTTGGAGCTATTCCTATGTAACAGCAGTTTGAAGTGACTTAGACTGTAAACTGGACTTCCCTCTGTTGCCATCTGATGCTTTTAGGATCTTCAGGGGTGCTGTAGCCAATGAATTCTCCTGCTATGCTAGAGGTAAGGCCCTTTGAGAAGCTGCCCCAGGCACTTTGTACCATCCTTGAATTTTTGTGCAGGATAGGGCTGAAAAACAGGGCAAGAGTCATCTTCCATCATCCCCTCTGGCTCCTAAGCATGGGGCTCCGAACACTGCTTCTATCAGAGCCACTCGTGGCCCGAGGCTTGCAGCCCAAATAGCCATGCAGAAGCTGTTCCTTCAAGCAGAAAATAGAATATTCCACTGCCTCAGTAAACTGCAACAAGAGACTCACATCTCTCTGTAGAAGGGGACGAAAAGGCTGGTGCTGCACTTACTAGAGCTAAATCTGAAGCCTGAAAAAATAGGCTGCTGAAGGGAAGCAGATTTAGCTCCAGCTGAGACAAGCAAAGGAACCCACCAGGAGCCAGATAAGAATCATTTAAATGACTACCTATGCATGCAGTCTGCGAGATGACAGGGGGAGACTTGGAAAAGTGTTAACACTTTTGTCAGGAAAGTCGGAATTAGACTATTTCCATGGCACTAAACAGTCTGCTGACTGACATAACAAGAATTTCTTTTCCATATGAGAGGTAACACTTATATCAAGCACTGGGTGAGCACTGAAGAGAACTGAAACATGGAGAACCTGTCGTTGCCATTTCTACTTCCTGGTGTGTGCGGCTTTTTTTCTGCTGAGTTATGGTGAAAATAAATTTCATTATATATTGAGATGAGTTAGATGCTAATGCAGGCTACTCAGAAAATACCCTATGTTCTGGGTTTTTTTTTTCCTTTATATCAGCTGATTTGTACATTTTAGTATTTCTCAGCAAATGAACCAACTGCAAAACACCTGGTACTTTGAAATGTCCTGTAAACTGCGCCAGACTGTAAAATTATGAAAACTGTAAAAATTATAATAATCCTTAGTTCACTGTTTGTATATATGGGAGTATAAATGTAATAGAAGACTGAAGATATCACGAAGAGAAAATACCTTTATAATATAGAACTTAGAGGTACAAACACAACAATAAGCATACTTCAAATGCAAGAAGGTATTCCGTAATGACAGAGAGGACGGCTACTGTCAGACAGAGAGGAATGGGTCAGTTGCGGAACCACTTGTGTCAGGCAAAGGGCAGACCCTCCCCTGTTCTCATAGAAGCCACCCCTGCAGCTCCCCTGCTAATGGAGTCTTGTAATTTATACCCAGTACAATTACCCACATGCTGCTTGCATAAAATGATATGGTGTCCTCTAAACATGGGATTGTCAGAAGACATTTTATGGCTTGTGGTAGCTGACAAGCTCTTGGTCATGCATCTAAGTTGGAACAATGTTAGGTCAGTGCTGACAGTTTCTAAGAGTCTTAGGACCCAACTGACATGCTAAGTCACAGCAACTGCACCTACAATAAAATGCAAGCAATTGCATAAATTTGTGTTTCAAAATAACAGGCTCTTTACAGAACGTTTCTTAAAAAACATACTAAAATATTAAAACCAGCTCCAATGAAGAAAAAACAGAACATAAGATATTTCCTGAGTAGCCACTGCAGGCTTTGGTGACCTTCCAAGTCCAAAAAAACCCCTCCACCACTATTTCCATTATTCTTCCCAACATCAACACCCAGCACTGTAACTGGGAAGAGCCACTCACTGTATATTAAAGCCTGCTATGCAAACAGAAATTATGATCAGCAATGATGTGATCCCAAGGTATGCAAAGGGAAAAAGGACCAGATTGCTTCATACATACCCTTCTCCACTCCCACTCCCTTCATCTATGTTCAAAGCAAACTGCCACAAGGAGAACAGCTGCGAAGCTGAGCTGCTAAAGGTGAAGGGGCAAATACTTGGGAGCAGGAAAGCGTGGAGAAAGACGGTAGAAATAGAACTTGAAAATATCATATGTAAGAAGCAGAAAACAGATACTGCTAATAAACTGAAGAGAAAGTAGGGTATTGTTTTAAGAATGATCCCTCTGCTAACAATGAAACACTTACTCCTTCAGCTGCTTAGTTAGCTTGACAACCTGAGAGGCCAATGACATACATGTCTCCACAACTACTAAGTAGCGGGAACACATGGTGTGCCCGTGTCGCTCAGCACTTTGTGAGGGTTTCTCTCCCACGTGGTTTTGCATGGTGACATTTGCTCCATATTCAACCAATGTCTGTGAAAACACAAAAGGAAACATTGACACCTGTAAGTGTAAGTCTCTCCTACAACTTCTGGTCAACCACAAGAACAGCTGGACGCAAAGCACTCCTGAATAAAATGCTTGAAAATGTTGGTCTAAGCCAATCATTTTTAAAAATCAGTCACTAACAAGTCTTATGCAGCCTGAACTCAAAACACATACCACTAAAATCTATCACTTAGATGTAAGCATATCATGCAACAGTGAGCTATGGTTCAGAAGAACTATAAAGACTATATTCTTCCTTCCTCTTCCCTTGCAGTTCTACTCAATTAATTTGTTTTCTGTTCATTTGTCTGTACAGTATAGCATGACTTCTAGCATTCATACAGTGAGTGGGACCACCAAATGAAAACAGAGAACTTACATATAGGCACCTATTGATTCTCTCCTGAGCCACAGAAATAAACTTTTTCAGATGTCTCTGTACACACACTACTGAGCATTGTGCTAACTTTGCACATGGTAGACCTAGAAAAGAAGACACAGGCGAGTGCAATTCAAAGGACATCTGTGCTAGATAACATCAGGGTCCAGGGCAGCGTGAACACATTGCTAGCCAGTTTTACAGAGGGTGGTGATGAGCTGCAATGGCTCACCAGATATGGTACCTCTGTTCTTGAGATCTCCGCACTGCAAGGCATTGCAGCACACCCTTAGAATTTCATTTTAGGAATGTCTTTGCTACAATATGTGCTGACTCCTTTTGTGGTTTAGCTCTCAATTTCCTACCACAGCAGAATCCCTGAATTTAAAACACTCAATGCCTCAATGTCCTGATTCCTTAGCCAAGTGATGTTTGGATACGAAAGGTATGGCAGATACTTTCCAACAACTCCTTTAAGTCAGACAGGCACAAATTTCTTTTTGCAGAAAGAAATCTGTACAATGCCTTTTTCAATCTGGTTGGGGTTTTTTGGTTGTTTGTTTTTTTTTTTTTAATACTGAAAGAAGTCTCATTGCTTTGCACTTGCTTGGTTACTCCCCATTTTCTTTTAAAGAGACAATCAAATATGTGTTAGCTTTTAATCTTTAAGAAAAATAATGGCTTATACTCTGATGTACAACCCTATGTTACACTACTAGCAGAGAACCCTAGCTTGTTGCTGGAGAGTTGTCCAGGTTGTGAGCACGACATTTGAGTTACCCCTGGGACTTGAATTCAGAGCGCTGTAAAGGCAAAATAACATCTGTCAGGTTGACCTCAAGACATCCAATAACTGAAGCAAGAATTGAGACCAACCCTTGAGTCTTTCTGATCTGTTTGTAATAATCAGTGTTATGCACTATTCGCTTTAACGGAGAGCCTAGAACAGGACCTAAATGTTCTCAGCAATGTTCAGGCACACATTGCTCATAGCACGTTGGAAAAAATTCTGAAAAAATCATAATGCATCCAAAAACTATGGCATCATTAACATTACACATACACATGCTGAAGAGGAATTGTGTAGCTGAGCTCTTGGTTGACTTATGCAAGCAGAGCTGGTAAACCAATGAGCACTGGAGTAGCCCTGTTGATGCAGAACAGCAGGCACAGAGACCTCTATGTCCACTGACTGAAAAGAGGAATGGTGGTCTGTCTGGTCTGCTAAATCTATTCAGAAAGGAAACTTAACAAACAGTCTTGCACTGCATCTCATGTCAATAAATTTGGTTTAATTTGCCAATAAAGAAAATGAAGAAGGGAGAGTTATGGCCCTGCAGAAAGCAATCTTATCGATTGGAACATGATAGGAGTGTCAGCTGCTCACAAATGCAGTGAATGAGCGAGCCAGGGAATCACTGACAGCCTGTGACCCTCCATCTTTTGTACTGCTACTCATAATCTCCCTGCCTCCTGTACAGCTTCTTTCTTTTTACCAGATCACTCACTGTACATTGTTTTAAATTAGACTATAAGCTCACTGGGCAGAGGGTTTATTTTATTTCACAACACAACAAAATGTCAATGACATTTAAGACTGTGAGGTGTTAATGAAGTGACATTACTAATTTTGTATATTTTTGTTGTCATTAGGTATTTTCATGATTTCTTTCTCATGGCTTGACTTTAACACAAAACACTTGTTGATTTGTATATATATATCAAAACCAAAATAATCTTGAGAATTCTAAGTCATTTATTAAGTTCATTCTTCATGGGGAAAGCAGGGATCTTCTCTTTTCACTTTAGTTTTATCCATGAAAACAGCCTGCAGATGTCACCACTCTGTTCAAAATCATCTACTCTCATTTCTCCTTCAAATGCATTGTACATCTTGATAAAGCACTGTTGAGTTAGGAACCCTAAGCACACACCCTACCACAACAGTGCTCCCCACTAGTAAATCATAAACATTTTTTCTGTCCACTTTTTTCCAACTGATCATAGCAATTGTCTACAATATGGTAATAAAACCACTAGGTTTAGCACAGATGTGATGATTTGTTTATTTTATTCTGATAAGAGTTTGTACAGGATCCATTCCTGACATCCTAAAAAGAAAGACATGTCTGATCAATGACAAAATGCAGAGATGGTCATGTCCTTCAAATCTATTTGACTGTGTTCTTTTCAAGTCCATTCATTCATCTCAACCATTACCTGTTGTTTTTATTTTTTTTTATTGTGTGAGAGTCTCAAACTGGCTTTTATAGAGTTATGTCTTCTCTGTGCCCAGATTGCTATAATAATAACAAGCAGTTACGCATCTGTAGATTCAACATAACAATGTGCACAAATATATTTACCTTTCTGAAGAGGTTAGCTAATGAGAATTCACTAGCTGTTATTTCTTTTACAGTTGAACTAATACAAACCTTCTGTATTTGCAGTGGTCCAGGAGGCGCTGTGGATCAGTTCACGTGTGGTAACATGTTTACTGATACATACCTGAGTCCTTAGACTCTGAGAATTACTCCTTCTTCTTAGACGTGTTTTTCTCCCCTACTTGACTTGATCACTTTGATTTCTAAATCTTGCCTTCCTGCCATTTGGTTATGCATTCTTCTATCTATTCTTTTCCTATGACTAATTTGTTTCTCAATTTTTTTTCTGCAATCTCCAGGAATAATTTTATTATTATTTCTTCTCCAAACAGCTTTCACTCAAAGTGCCGACAACACCAAATACTGATATGCACTCCTGGAACTAATGGCTCTAGTAACTTTGATGGACAGAGGGTATACCTGCAATTCAACGCAAAACTGAGATGCTTCACCTAGCCATCCAGTTCAACCCTACGGCTTTTTTGGTGTGTCTCCATTGAACACTGGTACTGTACAGAGTTATCCAAACTGGTTTATTCAGATCTGGCTCCCAAAAATACTGTAGCTGTGTAAGCCCTCTCAGCAGGACAAATTACCCTTTTCAGCACCTGTGTACAAGAGACCTATATTGGTTTCAGTAGCCAAGCTGATTCTTTGAGAATTAGTTAGAAATTATCATCATGCTGCATTGTTTAGCATAGATACATTCAAAGATTACAAGGCTGGAATGGGTGATTTACTCAAGGTGTAAATCCTTCAACATAGAAGAAACTTATCTGCTAGACTTCCCCTAAGCCAGAACTATTCATTGCTACAACTATTCATTGAAAAAAGAAACAGAAGGAAAATACCAGAACAGTAAGAAGAGTATGCATATCTACACTGGCTGCCCTTTTGTAACGTAAAAACATACACATTAGCTGTTTATGTATAAACAACATAATCATGCGTTCTTGCAATACAACAGTTACTTTAGGCTAACAATAGCATAATTGAGAAGAGAATCCAAAATCCACAGTTTTTTGGTATCTCAGTCTGAGTCCTGCGGGTTTAAACTTCTTCCTTCTAGTATATTTTAATGTATCAATAATTATTCCCACTTTTAAGATCTCCTATAACCATTTGAATGGTTGCTGTCATTCAACTTTGATGCAAAGAGGTTTCTGATATAGCTATCACTCTACCTGTATGCATCCTAGATAGCCATGTTGAGCTGCTATGTGAACAGCAGTATTTCCATCCTGGTCGACTTCATCCAGCGAAATCCCTTGTTCTTGCATAAACTGAAGAAGCCATAGAAGGATTTTCTCCTAGCAGGAGAGGAAAGAGATGTCACAAAAGATAATAAACAATAAAAAGATAAATGTACTACAGGAATACTGGTACTGTAATCTGTTTTAGGTCTCAGCTTCGTAGAACTTAGTGTACCATGGCTCTTCCTCTGTTTTGTGGGTTTTTTTTGGTTTTTTTTTTTGTTTGTTTGTTTTTTGTTTTCCCCAAGGAAATAAGACAAAATGCTTTACGTATTTTATAAAAAGAAATAATAGGGAAAATATGACTACTCTAACACTTTCTGAGAAATTGTGCTTTAAAAAGCATGCATGCCTTTATGTTGGAGAGGAGACCAGAGGCAGAACAGCCTGTGGTGCAAGTGGAAGTCTGGAAGCTAAAACTGAGGTGCCAACTGAATTCTTTTTAACATTTTTTTGTGTGTGTGCAGGTGTAATACACACTTATTGGGTGTTCTTTCCTAAAAATGGAGAGTTTATATATATGTGCTAAGCTTATTTTATTTCTTATTTTCCCCAGCAAGTTTATTTGGAAAAAATTTTCTTCTCTTTAGGAACCTACCATGCCTCTCCAGATTAAATTTCATAATGCCCTGCTGAATGTGACACATATTGAAAGTCTAGAATAAATCTATGGATTACATAAAAAAGTGATGTCTGTTAAAGGAAGGCTGACTACAGCTGTACTCCCAGTTTTTGCATCTGAATACCTGAGAAGAATAAATTACTTGCTAGCATAAAACTTGTTTATTTAAACCTGAATTTTTTTTTTTATCTTTCATTGATATCTATCATGTGTTATACTGGCTAGGAGTTCTAGTTCAAAGGGGCTTTTTAGATTCTAGTGTTGGTGAGGCAAACACCAATGCACAGACTTAAAACTGCAGCACTTCAGTAGCTTCAGTGATACATGAGTACATAATCATGCACAGTTAGATATGTGGGCCTGTACAAGTGAAGTTTACCAACATAAAACAGTACTCAAAGCACGTCTAGGACTCTGAGCAGTAATCAGGTAGGAAAGAGAAAGATTAAAAATGAGGAAAGGAAATTATAGCTAGGAACCTTGGGTATAAACCTCTTTTTTTTGTATAAAAGAACCGCAGAAATTTTAATGTCAAAGAAAAGGAGATGGATCCTCAGACTTCTATGTCTCTTCCAAACAATTTTGCCCATTCAAGCACCTGGATCTCTGCTTACTGCTTCAGAGGGCTAGTCTGTCTGGAACTTAACTTCATATTTCCACTTCAACAGCAGTTTTGTTTTTATTACAGGGTGAAGGGATAGGTATTTTTACTTCTCCTTGGCTGAATGCCCAATGCTGCTGACAGCCAGCACGGAGAGATGACTTCAGATCACATATCCCTTTTAAAATAATTTTGAGCAATTTCTCGAGATGCCTGTGGTGTTGGCCAGCAGTGAAGAAGGATTACACTACTCCTATGAATTGCCCTTATGTTTTAATAATTAAAAGAAAAATATTTTAGCAAAGCTCCTCTGCAGAATTGGAAGACAACTATAGCTTTGAAATTATATATTTCTTTGGAACATAATAGGGACCAGAATGTTAAGCATGTTCTGCAATTTTATGATTACAATCAGCGTGGAGCAAATGATGCTTTCTAGTCATTTATCTTATCAACACGGAAACCAAGTGCCTGGATGGCTAAATGCAATCATCTGTACTTAGGACTGCTTGTGCATCAACTGTTCACAGGCTCAAAGTCAGAGGCATACTCAAGCAGTTTGTGTTTCTCTCAGATGACTTCGGTTTTTAACAAATGTATCCTTGACAAGAAAAAAAAAAAGAAAGAAAAAAGAAAAAAGAAAACACCTAGTCTCTTCACTTACATCTAGGAAAAATGAAAACATCATATATCAAAATATATATCGCTTTAGTGGCACTCACATTACATATTTGGAAGAAAAGTATTCTTAGGAATAGGTTTATAGTCATTAATTCAATTTATTCAGACAAAATGAAGGTTAATAAAATTAATGAGATTAAGATAATGGAAAATAACCACATATTTGTTATGTAACAGGAACTGATAAATACTGATGAATTATTCAGTATATCTGATAATTTTAAGACCTACAATGTTCTTATGTTGTAGCAGTGGTTAACAACCCTCTGGCATACTCTAGGCCTACAATAATTCAAATCTCCCTAAAAAAAGATTCTGGGGAAAATGTCACAATACGTAATTTCTGTTTTGGGACAGGCTGCAGACTTTGGCTCCATCAGCTGGCTTTTGGAGCAGAAAGAACAACTAACAAAGATCATCTAAATCATTAAATGGACTACAAATGGAAGGATAAGCAAGATGAGGCATACTGACTCTACAGCTAATCCTAGCCCCATTACACGATATTAATTAAATAAGCTGCCCTCCTCAGTATCCCTTCACAGTAGAAAAGCAGGAGTGAGTGAAAACAACACATTATCCTTGCAAAAATTACGTTAGACAGGAAGGCAAACATCCTGAGGTGCAAAAAAGGTCTGTTGTTAGGCATTTGTGTATCTGAATGTCACACACTCCTCCCCACTGTGCTCCCCAGCACTACACCACAGCCAAGTGGTGCATAGAACCTCTTCCAGGTCCTCAGTCATCCTGTAGCTCTAGTTCCCCAAAGGTCCCCTAGACTGTCTGGAGCTTCAGAGGCAACAAACCTTTGGCATTCCCCACCCTCTGCCTCTTACCTGTGCAGCTCATGTTGGAAAGAAATTACAGCCCTGTGAAGCTCTTAGTCAGGACCTACTATGTGCACCTAGGACTGCACCACCATCTCCTTCCTGACACATGGTGACCGTGCCAGACACAGCTGCTACACCATCTGCCAGGTACCCATGGCTTATGCCTGGCATGGAGAGGCCTGCCAACAACCATGGCTGCTTCTTGCATAATCTCATGTTTAAAGAAGCCCTTGCTAGGAGGTATGCTGACCAGGCTACAGGTTGACTTTCAGCTCTTCCCCTCTTCCATCAGATGAACTTATATCATCCCTCTCTCATTGGACAAATATAATATTGCTGAGATGTCTTTGGAGTCAGGCCATGACTGTGGCTCGATGACCTTTAACATAAGAGCTTTGCGATGAACTCCCTTTTGCTGCCCATTCTAAAGGATATTTATTGAAGAAAAATACGGTGAGCATGCCTAATGCCTGAGGAAACAATGGATGGACTGACTCTTTGGGAAAATGATTCAATAACAGGTCTTCCTTGTAAAAATATTACTCTTGTAATTCTGCCAAGACCAGTGTTTATATGGATTATCTCTCATGTAAGTAATGGTAAAATAAATTAAAGCTTCGAGGATAGTGCCAACTACACATTTGAATTTCTCAAAGTTTTTTTCTTCTTAACACAGTTCGGTAAGATAGTCTGGCATCCCTTCAGCCTCAACATTCCCTCATGTTTGCAAGATGTTTATAGATTATAAAAAAAAAAAAGATAATTGAGATTACATGTGAACTTTCTTTGGCATTCAGACTAAGAAAATTTATACGTCACCTTTTTAAATTTCACGGGTGGCTGACTGTAGCTGGTATTTCTTAACTGGTAGAGCTTCTGTCCTGCTCTGAAAAGAATCTAGATAAAGTGTGCCAGATCTGTTCCTGGCAGTAGACAGCACAGCTCACTAAAAAAACCCAAAGCTTCACTGGATTTAGTTTGTATAACTGTCTTTAGAGATGAGGACAAAATTAGGCTAATCAACTGAAGATATGTATGTAAGTTCACATGAAACTTTTTCATCCAAACTTTTTCTTCCCAGGCGCAAACAAGTCTTCCTCAAATCCAGTTCTAATCTGGCTCCCAGCCTCCCTATATTCAGTGCTAAATTTAGAGGCCAAACTTGCTACGGAAAGCAGGATGCAATCAATCAGTGTATCCAGCAGAATCCTAACTTGCACCAGCAACATCTGCATAGTAGGTGAGTGGAGAAAAGGCAATGGAGGTCTTTGCAGAGCATGAAAACAAGGGTACCTGTGTGCCTATGGGAACAGCAGGGGAAAGGGTAGACTTCCAGCTCCATAGCCTTCTAAACCTGCTCCCTTCTCTCCCTCCCCCTCCAGTAAATTCATGCTTGGATAGGGTCACTTAACAGCAGAAACATGCCACAATAATTGTATGGCATTGATGAGATAAACCCGCTTGTACAGGAAAGAAAAAGATAATTTTATTAGTGGTTACATTTTGCTTGTTCTCTCTTAACAAGTAAGGGAAAAAAAGCATTAGCAAAAAAAATAGTAGGTTTTCTGCATTTATCCTCAATGTCTGTTGAAGAAACTGGGTGATAAAGTGGCCCATCTGCCAAAGAGATTAGACAAGAATAACCGATCACTGTCCCTTGTGTAGTAGATCCTGGAGAAGGTTCTTTGAAGAGGGGTTATTGCAAGGTCTACTTAGGAAAAACAGACTTTGTGGGAAGAGAATGTGGTGTGATTAAGTGGTATATATTTCCCCAGACATTAGCAAAGCACTGAAATGCTGTACTTCTGTGGTTTCTCATCATTAGATTTATAGATAAGTTAGGTGTGGAATAGGATTGGTTTACAACGTATTTTTATGTGTAATTCTCAACAAAACTGGCTAGAGCTAGCCAGATTATGTTCAAGTTTCACCACACTTCACTTCACTGCCAACATACTGAATTCCTAAATTGTCACAATTTGCCAAAATTTTTTGAGATTAGTGTCCCCTAGAAAGAGAATGTGAACTATCCCAAAATGTTTGATGATTTTCTGATGTGTCCTGAAAGTCCTCAAGGGATCATGACAGTTAATCTCCCTAGATGTTCTTGGGATTGATAGGTTGGCCAGGTAATCTTCTCCTAGCTATTACTTAAAACTTAAAAAAAAAAAAAAAAGAAAAAGAAAAAGACTTAAAAGACTTAACAGGGAAAATACTGAAAAAAATACACAGATTAAGTGGTAAAAGATTTTGCTATATTCGAATTAATTAAGAACATGGGTAATTAAAAAGACACAAAATGATAAACATGTTTTAAATTGTAATTGTTGTATGAGCATCTAAATAATATATTTTAAAAAGTAAATAAAAGTCATACCTGGCCATAGCAACCTGCATAATGAATAAGGCTTGGGTGGTCTTTTGAGCAACTTAATTCTGCAATAGCTTCTGTTTCGCTCACCATCCATCGAACACACTCCAGCTGACCATTCTAAACAAATTAAAAAAAATATTCAATTCCAGCTGTTTCAGTTCTAAACATATGTACTAAACAGGGAAAAGCTTATCAGAATTGTTAAAATGTTACCAAATTCCAGTTTGCTTGAAAAATGTGTTCTTTTATCTACTCTCATGTACTGGACTTGTTTATCTTGCTGTCCTGGATCAATTATAGTTTGGCTATTGATTATAGTGGAAGTGGCAATGTAAGAGTGGCAGTCAAATAGTATTGCATACACAATGTGGTCCCTACTCTCAGATTGTTCAGAGCAGAACCATAGTTCTGTTTCCATCACTTGTACAGCAAGGCTCAATGACTAAATAAGATCATTTGCTGGAGCAGAGTGAACAGCCTCCCTACAAACTCAAGTCTTCATTTATCGCTAATTAAAGGAATCCTTCCTAAATTTTTCTTCTGTATGTAGTATCTGAACATCTAATCCTCATGGATTATACCTATCTGTAACAGATATTGCACAAACACAAACAAGGAGATGGTTCTTGCTCTGAACACCTTTTACAGCCTAGTCTCAAGATTCTCAAGCTTCTGTGCACACTTGTAGTAGTTCACAATTTACTATGAGATGGAATGTAGATGCTGGGGCAAGAGATAGAACATTTTCTCAGAGCATGCTTGTGGCCCAGTGTAAAGGCAAGAGTTTTAGCAGCTTCTCTTGCTGCAGCCCCTTTTCGGCAATGGTACCTTGCTAAATGCGGTTTGGCATGACCTACATTCCAGCCTGCTCTTACTTAATTTTTCAACTTTCATGTTCATAAACGCTATTATATTCTTTATAGCTGAAAAAAATATTTTAATTGCTCAGTCAAGACTCACAGAGGTCAAAATACATAACATAAAAAGCTGTTTGTGTGCATAAAATGGAAAAAGCTATCACGAGAAGCAAAGAAATATTCATTTCAAGTTCCAGTTTTATTTTTATAAAAATAAGGAGAAGAATGTAATAAATATTAAGCCATTTAAAACTATATGGGAGAAAGAAAAACTGGAATAAAATTAATTTGATATTTGTCTTATTCCTTCCATATGTAGTGTATGTATATGAACACAAAAAAAGCACATAATTATACTTTACTTACTTTCCTTTATTTCTCTCAATTTCAGTAATGATGTAAAACAATGTAAAACTACTTGTGTTCTTTTTATTATGCTAGAAAAATCCTCCTCATCATATCTGGCTTCAAATATTAGTAAGCTTGGCTAATAATTTCATTTTTTGTTTTCCTTTGTATCTAAGTAAGTAAAATACTTTTGTATTTTTAAAATTAAAGAATTAATAAAATTAAGTATCTGCTAAGTAAGATAACTTTGCTAATGTGGAAAGGATTTGTTCACAGCTATTTTGACAGTGCGACTTGCCATAACATAATGCTCCATTTTCACTCTCTAGCCCATAGCTCAAGGTCAGAAAGAGGTCTTGAATCAAAAGAATTAGTGTTAATTGATTCAGTCCTTACTGGGAAATGTTATGCATCATCAATAAACTGCTGAAATTCTCTTCCGTGGAATTTTATGTTCCTGCAAACAAGTTTTCTTCCGTTCTGATAGTCGCCATTCTTGCAGAACATAGGAGCATGCCCCACGTGGTATAACATTATGGGAGTTACAATAGTGAAAAGTAAGAGAAAGAAGAATAAAGTCCATTCTATCAGTGTGCAAAACCACTTTGGGAGTAAGGATCAAGAGCTACGAAGTTTAGTTATGCCAAATTACTTGAAGGTTCTCAAAATCTTTGCAATGATCTAGGACAACTCCAGCCATGCAGTCCGTCATTAGAAACACTTGGGCCTGGGCACCCTCGCTTAGATGAAGTCCATAAATTTACAAACTTTTCTTTGAATGTCAAAGCATGCTCAAGTATTACAGAAACTAAAGGAACCAATTATTAAAAAAGCAAACCAATCTTTCTGGAGAAAAAGATTAAAGGTTTTATTGGCTTATAAACACATTATATATGTAGGTTGAAAAAAAGCAAGAAGGAAAACAATTTCAAACTAAAATTGTAAGACTTTAAACTGGCAGACCGTAACTATTCAGTCTGGACATGGGCCAAGGTTTCGAAGCCAAATACCTAAGTTTTACAATAGCATTTCATTAGCACAAGTAGATATCAGTTTAATTTTATATTCATATGGATTGTCCCAGAAAAATTAAAAAAAAAAACAACCCTAAAACCTGCACCAGGGCCCTAAGTCATTGAAATGATGTCTCAAAGTTGCAAACCTGCAGATTGGAATCCAACAGTCCTCTGTCGGTTTCTAAAGTTTTCCCAAGAAGCAAATAGCAATAAAACCCCGGATGAAACAGAAACTCTTGTATTACGTTTCACCCCTTTCCCTGTTTCTTCTTAAGGTAGTTAGTGGCTAAAAGGAATGGCATTCAACCATGCAACCCCACTTACTAAAGAACCAGAATCAGTATGGTTAAACTATCAGCCTTCCTGTAGTCCACTATGTTTTATTTTAGTAAAGATACAGCAATAATATTCACATTTCCCTACATAATAGGTTTTCCTGTAAGCTTTGACATTAATTCTTGCAGTTTCTGACAGGCTGTTCTGTAACATGTACATTTTAATTTTGATGCGATTGTTCTAGACAACCAAGAAGTTTCACCTCCAGATGTGGACCAGTGGTTTTTTATGCTTTGTAAACATGTTCTTACACTTGTCTTACAAGATTAGACCTGTATTTGTAAAAAACCAAGAAACTGTAAGGCTCTCTAAAGAAACAACTGAGTCTGAGTTAAATGAAAGTTCCTTAAAATAAAACAATTTTTTTTTAGAGTCTTTTAACTGTTTTTAAAATGACTGCGTATGCATTGACAACAACATATAAAATGTCAATGTTATACTGCTGATATTGTATCCTGCATAATAACCCATCTTTATGTGCATATGTGGTACCAGCCAACAGTTCTTTCTGCTCTCACTTGAGAAAATGCTTGAAAAATAACATCCTGCTAGATGTACACTTACTGCCATCACAGAAAGGAACTAAATGACCTTTACACCACATTACAGTAGAGACAGAGACTAAATTACCTTTATTGCTAATCCAGCTGGAGTTAGCTGCTCTATGTTTCGTTCGTTCAAACAGTCTTCACCCATCAAAGACGTGAGATGCTGCAGGCATTCTGCATGTCCCTTTGATGCTGCTACATGCAACAGATTGTTGTCACATTCATCATGGATCTTATCCAGATTATCTGCTGCTAAATGTGGCTGGTAAAAAAAGCTTTATGTTAGTTGTAACTAAGGATAAAGAGATATGCAGAACTTTAAGCCTCACAAGCCGAATACAAAGATGTTTCCCCACACACATGTTTTTTTTTATCACTCAAAACCGGGAGCTTTTCACTTCACTATAGAGAACCTGATTACTATTAGCAAAAGTACAAAGGTTGTATTCTCACTGGCTTGATTCACTGCAATGTTTCTCTCCTTCTTGTCCAATTGTCACACAACAGGGCAAGATCTTGAGTATTTTCAAGTCTTTGTACCAGTTTGATAGATGAAGTAGCTGCAAAAATACCTACATTTTTATAATTTCTGTCTATTTTGTGTTTGGTTTCTCTCCTTTTTCTTTTTTCTTTTTTTTTTGCCATTTTATTGATGGGAAATTGATCAGAAAACATCCATGACTCCTAAAAAAATTTCCTGATTAATTTTGCTCATCACAAAAGTGGCAGCTTGTGTTAAGCACAATCTAAAATGTAGTTAAAACCCATGACAGAAGACTTTTACCTGATAGCTTGTTTCCATGAAAAAATTTGTTGGAATATTTACCTGAAGTACTACACAACCGTGACCATTATTTCTGACCAAATCTAATTTTGAGACAAAACAATTGGATTGAGAAACTCCAGAAGCAAAATGGAAGAGGAAGACAGAGTTAAGCAGTAGCAATGATAAGTTCCTAGATTAGTGTAGACTTGCCAGAGTACTCCTCGATGAGTCTATTTCATTCAGAGGTTTTGGTCTGTTTGGAGAAAGTATGCATTTTCTTTCCATCTACGTATCTATGATGACCTCCTTTTCCCCTCTCAATTCCTATTTCAGGGTGAATTTAATTTGCTTTTATTTCTTATTGATCAGTGTAATATTCTCTTCTGCCTCTGTCTAGTCTTTGAATACCTGGCATTGTTCTTGCTGCTATGTTAATAGTGTGCCTTTGTGCTTGAGCTAGACTGGTAAACAGAGAAGATAAACAAAAATCTAACAAAAACAGTTTTTATCCATACACTGTCTCTCCACCAGTCGTTCTGAGTGATCACATGCTCTGCATCATTGTGTTAACTTGCATCTAGTTACTTTGGCAACCATCCTTGATAGTGCATGATCAGAGTGCTAGAATTTACTAAAAAACTTCATATGGGTCAGAGGCCAATGAGGCTTTAGAAAAAGCTCCTGCCTAAGAATGCTGCTGCAACGAGACAGCATAAACACTCTTGAATAATAATCAGCATACAACAGAAGCCCCTCTGTTCCCATCATCAGCCTCCAAATAACAACTGAGGTAAACCAGCAATAACTGAACAAAGCAACCCACAAATGTTGTGAAAGGCAAAACTCAATTAAGATTTAAATTTGATATTTAAGTGATCTCGATAGTTAAAAGTCCTGCCTTCTATATGATTTCAGTGTACTGCATAAACTAGCAATCTTGGCCACGTTTACATAAAACCAGTGTCTTTGTTTTGCTACGTATTTGATGTAAAGACTAAAACTTTACATTTGGAAGCCCATATGCTCAATTTCTAAGGAGCGTACAAGATAAAAAAGGCAGCGGCTCCAAGTGCGGACTTAATCAGCTTTGCTGTCTTATTAAACCACATCACAGATTGCCCTTATTCTATGTGTTCATGAAAAAGATGATACTTACCAGTAAAGATATTTGGCCTTCCTTTACAATGTTTAAGATGCTCTTAATTTTTTTCACCTCTTCGCTCTTCTCTTCTGGGGCCCCTGCAGTGCTCCAGTTCATACTCAGTTCCTCTAGCTGCTTGCTTTCTGACACTGCCGTCTGCAGGTGGAAAGTCCTCAGGTGGCAGTTTGGCATAGTCTTCTCAGTTTTGTGAGCATGAGGATCAACAAATGTCCTGCTGAGGAAGCCCTTGCCCTGGGCTTCAGGTTCATGGACTGAGCTACACTTAACTAAAGGCTGGGAAAGCTCTAATTCTTCTGTTAAATGCTTGTGCTGATCAAGGACAATAGGCTGCGTTTTTCTCAGCTGAGAGCCTTTCACAGGAGACAGCACACAGAACTGCGTCCCGCCAGCAGGCGAGCTCTCTGTGCTCCCTGCAGAGCAGGTCTTGACGCTAAGACCATTCACTGTTGAACATACACCCAGAAGTTTTTTCTCAGGAGCTACCTTTGTAAAAGGAACAAGTTGCTGGCTTGATTTAATATAAGGCACATCCAAAATTTCATCCATATCCAGGTCATAGTGCTCCAGCTCCCCAAGTAGAACAGTGGGCTCAATGTTTTTGCTTTTAAGGCTCTCTCCTTCCCCTGGACTCTGGTCATCATTTGGAGGTGCAGACTGAGAATCGTTGCCTTTCTGGTATTCTCCCTTCTGGTTCTTCTGGTCATCACTTTCATTGTTCTCAGAGCTTTCTGGCTGGTGCTTTAATGGGGAAACCCTCTTCACTGGTCTGAATTTATTGCACACATCTGCAATTCCTGTTGGTTTCTGTGCATTTCCGATAAGAGTTGAGACTCCGCAGTTCCAGCTGCTGCTGGAAACTAAAGAAATAGAGGAATGTGATTTAGAAGGAACTACTATCAATCAGACTTGTGACATGATATAGCATGCTTTAAAGATATACCTAGCCAAACACTGCAAACAAGAATTACATTATAACATGCCACATATCTAAACAGAATTAACATCTCTATCAAAACAGCTGAAGAATTTGACACTCCAGAAAAGCAACTTCCTTCAAACAGGCCATACACTGTAATCAATTACAAATAAAGTAGTTTTAATCAAGTAACAGACATTGATAAGAGCCAAGTGGTGTTTATAGTGGCCCTGTCCAACTATGCTAGTTTTCACTCCGCTTTTTTTTATTGCACGGAGATACATCTTTAAGAGTAGGATGATTTTCTGGGAGGTGAAAAAAAGGGTTAGTCAAAAATTTTTAGTGGATTTGTTTTAACAACAGTCACAACAATTGAATTTTTGAGGCCTGTTATCTCCGGGAGATGCGTTTTTCATAAAAGAACTGGAAATTCATATGAGCAGTGACTGAGAGCTGGGACTACTCAGCCTGGAGAAGAGAAGGGTCAGAAGGAATCTATTCCTTGTGTATAATCACATGATGTGAAGCAATGAAGAAGAGGGTGCGAGGCTCTTCATGATGCCCACTGACAGGACAAGAGGCAGGGGCCACAAAGTGAAACACATGAAATTCCATCTGAACACAAGAAAACACTTTTTTACTGTGAGGCTGGTCAAACACTGGTACAGGTTGCCCAGAGACACTGTGGAGTGTCCATCTGTGGAGATAGTCAGAATCTAACTGGACACAGTCCTGGACTTAACCTGCTCTAGCTGACCCTGCATGAGCAGAGCTGTTGGACCAGGTATCTCAAGTGGTCCCTGCCAAACTAAATGATTTTGTGATTCTCTGATCTCAAAATTAAGCCTACACAAACACACACACACACACACACACAGAGCTCTGGACCTTTGAGACCACTATTTTAGTGCACTACAAGATATGGAGTTTGACCAGTGAATCTGATTTGCAGAGAAGAAAGGGAGCTCAAGGCACCTGAACTCTTAATCCTACTGAACTTGCACTCTTTCACACAGTCCCAGCTGGTCATATTTATGATCTCATACATCTTGGTTTAGCCCCAGCTGGCAAGAACCACGTGGTCTTTCACTCACTCCCCTCCCCTAGCAGCAGGATGGAGGGAGAATCAGAAAAGAAAGGCAAATCTTGTGGGCTGAGATAAAGGCAGTTTGACACCACAGCAAAGGAAAGAGGAAAACAACACCACTACTGACAGAGGAATATACAAACATGATTAATACGCAGGATCACTGACCAGAACCTGAAGCCCAGCCTGCTCCCAAGTGGTGATTCCTGTCCCCCCAACCCCCGCCAGCTCCCCCAGATCTATACTGAGCAAGATGTCACATGGTAGCGAATACCCCTTTGTCTAGTCTGGGTCAGGCAACCCAGCTGTGTCCTGTCCCAGCTCTTGTGAAAATTAACCCTACCTCTGTCAGAACCAGGACACCATAATCGTTGGAACTCTGGCAAAGAGTTTTCCTTATTTTGTTATTTTCAGTTGAGGGACAGTGCTAAAACCACTAAAGCCTTTAGGCAGTTTCTATGCCCCTTTCAATGTACACTAAGAGTTAACATGTTCTGAAAGTCAAGAATACTGTTTAAACAAAGCAGATTTATTACACGTGCTAACTGCATATCAGTGGGATCTAATTTGTGGTCAAAACACACAATTTGCCATGAACACCTTCCTAAGGAAACAGATATATACACTTTCAGTGCGGCATTAATGTCTGAAGTGAAAGATTAGTATGGCTTAGTAGTTATGGATGTCTGAAAATTACCTTAATACTTTTGGAAGTGCTTAAGAATACATTTCCGAAGAAGAAATAAAAATAATAATAATCAAAAGGCATGTAACTTAGTGGGCCAATACAAAGAACGCACTGTACTGACTTATTTATGTATTGTATAAGATTCTAGGTTCAAAGGCCTACACTTTTATGTTGGTTTTATTTACATGTGAAATTTTTTCCAAGTGATACAGGGAAATGGATACCATATGTTTCCCAGCTGTTTTGTTCTGACAGGAACTATTAAGCACTCAGTATGGAAATGAATTCTGTCTGAGTTTTATGAAAACACTGCTTTCAACACAGGGGCCTAGACAGAGGAAAAGGCATCAACATTTTGTTTGTCGTCACTTTATTTAAGCTTACATTTATTTTGTTGCTTGGCTTTCTCCATTTCTAACCTTAAAAACACACATTTACATAATCCACTAATGACAAAATTGTAAAATTGGACACTGCAAAGAAGCTATGACCTTTGTTACAAATCTGTCTCAGGTCATTGTAAAGTCATGTATTTCTCTTTTCTTTCATTACAGTTAGAGTAAGGTACTTGCATTTTTTTCATTGTTTTTCTTCTAAGTATCTCTTTACAAACACTGCTTTTCCAGAAAACAAACTGGAACAATGAGAACAGTTAGCAATATTTTTGCAGACTTACAAACATATTCCTCACTTAACTGGGATGATGAATTTACACTGTATTTAATAAAGGATTAGAATATAGCATTTAACCACATAGCAGTAGGGAAGCAAGCAAGTCAGACTGGTAGACACAATCCTTCTTTGTGCTATTTTCTACTTGGGTGCCGTACAGGCTGCACCGGTGCTTAGGCTGTTACAGCATGGTTTCCCCCTACACAACACTGAAACCACAGGCCAGAGCTGACCAGGGCATGGCTTGAATCTCTTCTGTTCTGTTTTCAGATGTTTGTTCCCTGAAGAAGCAAAAGCAAGTGCTGCCTATGTCCTCCAAAGCACCAGCACGGCAGGAGTTATGTGAGTAGTCTTCAACAGCTGCTCCAGGGGAGAAGCCTCTTGCTCATCTGTCCATACTTATGAACTCGGTCAGGGGCCATTAAAAGTCTGGGTCAAATAAATACTGTTTGATTCTTTTATAAACAACAGTAAAGGATGGTCTGAGGCATCCTTAAGGCAGGGGACTAGAATGTGGAACAGCTAGGTTGATTCCAGAATCTGACAAATAATTCTAGTATCATCTTGGACAAGCCATATCTCTTCTGTGCACCACTACCTCAAATATGAAAAAGCGATGACAAATTTTTTCCAACTATGCTGTCAAAATTATTTCTTTAACTTTTATTCATTAATATGAGAGAGTTGGATGATCCTGTTGTTGTGTTGCTGAAGTAGAAAAAGAGAGGAATGCAAAAACTGGGGAGAATTCATTCACATCAGTAAGGAAGCGTTGTGCTGCCTAATAGACCTAAGGAGCCAAAGCATTTCCTTGGCAAGGGTCAAATTTGAAAAAGTAGTTCTTCACCATATACTGTGCTCTACATCCTTCTTGAGGAAGAGAAAATGAAAAATGTGAATAAAGAGGCCTGTAGGCTTATGTAGTTTCACTTATTTATTTATCTGTTTGTTTGTTTATAG
The DNA here is from genome assembly GCF_964199755.1 of Larus michahellis. NCBI lineage: Eukaryota > Metazoa > Chordata > Aves > Charadriiformes > Laridae > Larus > Larus michahellis. The sequence continues at coordinate 67,637,322 of NC_133930.1, forward strand.
ATGTCCTAGCACTACTGGGGGCCAATAATCAGAAAAGGGGACAATTAGGAAGCAAATTCTCTTGCAATTTAATCACTTAATCAGATTTTATTTTAGTAATCAAAATTTACCTTGAACTTTCTAAAAAGAAATCCTTATATCATGTTTCGAATTGGAAGCATCTGTTGACTTCAGAGCATTTTTCGACATCATCTCTGTATCTAGGGCATGGGGAGGTGAAAGGGGGAGTTTTATCTGGCATACAAGCATCTGTAGAATTATAGGGTAACTGTATGAGTTTTGTCCAACCATCAGGACTACCTCATGCACAGATGAAACTTTACCCTTGTGAGAGGCAGTTTCTGTGATTCTTACAATCTAATGCCAAACATCAGAATACTTTTAAATTGTCCTGAGTATAATGAAAATAACAAAGAACTTAGCTTTTACTTTATAAGGAAGCTACTACTGAAATTCATCGCTGGTGTGTGTGTAAGAGCCTGTATCGCTGGCATATGGGTACAGTAACATTCTTTAAACGATGACGATGGCTTCATGAAGTCTACAGCACCGGTGACAAACAGGAGGTGCCAAAATGCTGTATATCACACATTAGTGCCATTACAAAATGAACTGAACACATTGCAAAGCGGTATTTGTAGATGTTGCTATGCCAAATCTTCACGAACCCAGAATGACTCACACTCAAAGAGCACTGACTGACTGAGGAACTGGTCAAACTCCTAACAGCGTGTTTCTGTCACTATCACCACCAACTCGTTTAGGTTTACACTTTGACCAATGTTCTGGAGTCATGAATGCTGCTGTTGAACAGTCTGGACATACAACGGGCAGTGGTGCAGCAAAGCAGGAAAATGGATGTAAAAATCTGAGTCATTTGCAGATGAGCTGGCAACTGAGTCCATGTTGCTCTGCTAAGTCACTTGACACCTACACACTGGTTTAACAGAAATGAAAAAGAATATCAGTTCACTCCTGCTCTTCTGTAGGTGGCAACCAGTGATCCCCATTACTATGCCACATCCTTGAATGAAATCCTTGAGCCCTTTTAGCTTGCTATCTCTATTCCTTCTCAGGATGGAGAGCAATATGTTACAGTTAACTGCACTGAACCACTGTCCAGGAGAAAAAATGGATGACTTCCCTTTATCCAAAAAGTTATCAGTCAACCATGCCATTAATGCTTCCACCTAATGACATGATCTGCATCCAGACTGTGCTAACTCTAAATTCTCTGTATTTCAACCTTTGTTTTCTATGAATTCCATGCCTGTGCAGTCACAAATCACAGTAAAACTCTGAATAAAGGAGAACAATACAGTTCTTGGGCCCTGGACCTGAGAGTCCTGGACTATTGTAAGACTATCTGCTGATTTTATCATGCCTAATAGATCTTTCAAAGGTCTATGAACCTCTGAGGTTGAATCACAGTTATTTATTGTTGACAAAGAGGTGGAAGCATTACGATTGCTTCCCTAATAACATTTCCCCAAAGCAACTTGGTTGCAAAGTTCTTTACGCGGCATTCACTTGGAATATAGTCCTTGAGCAGTTTGGTGTAACTGGAACTGCTCTGAGCACAAGGAGGTGGACAAGATGGCCTTCAGAGGTGCCCTCTGACTTAAGTTATGCTGTGATGAAGATGTAACCACCCTGGAAGAATGCTGCCTGCTTGCGGGTAGTAGCAAGACTGGAAACAAATTGTAAAACTGACAGACAAGAGAAGACACTGTTTGGGGGCTTTTACATCAAGATCTTGTTGACGTGTACTTGGAAACTCCCAGTACGCAATACTGGGAGGTATTCTCTACCCTTGCTGACAACACAAGAAGCTTATTTACCATGTAGGATTCAACTGTTGACCCTCTAAAAAAGGTAAAGAGGAGGACCTTGGGAACTGCTGACCAGTCAGCCTCACCTCTTTGCCTGGGAAGGTCGTGGAACAGATCCTCCTGGAACCTATGTGAAGGCATATGGATGACAGAGAGGTGAGTAGAGACCGCCAACGAGGCTTTACCAAGTGAAAATCACGCCTGACTAATCTTAGTGGCCTTCTACAATGGAGTGACTGCATCAGCGGACAAGGGAAGAGCTACTGATGTCATCTACCTCAACTTCTGGAAGGCCTTTGACACGGTCCACCCCCAACATTCTTGGCCCTAATTTGGAGAGAGAGGTTTGATGGATGGACTACTTGGTGCAAAAGGAATTGTCTGGATGTCCACATCCAAAAAGTTGCAGTGAACAGCTCAATGTCCAAATGGAGATTAGTAACAAGTGGTGTTCCTTGGGGATTTGTACTGGAACTGGCACTGTTTAATTAATCTTTATTAATGACATAAACAGCGGGATTGAGTGCACCCTCAGCAAATTTGCAGATGACACCAAGTTGAGTGGTACAGTTGGCTTGCTTGAGGGAAAGGGATGCCATCCAGAGGCACTTTGACTGGGCTTGAGGACTGGGCCTGTGTGAACCTCATGAGGTTCAACAAGGCCAAATGCAAGGTCTTGCACGCTTATGATGAGGGTGGTGAGACACTGGGACAAGGTGCCCAGAGTTGTGAATGCCCCATCCCTGGAACTGTTTAAAGGTCAAGCTGGATGGGGCTTTGAGCAACTTGATCTAGTGAAAGACATCCCTGCCCAAGAAAGGAGGGTTGAACTAGATAATCTTTGAAGGTCCGTTACAGCCCAAACAATTCAATGATTCTATAAATAAGAACGAGCTCTGTTAGGTTGATTCCATTGCTACCGAAGGATGAGTGCATTCAAATTACTTTCTTTTACCTGAAACTCTTTCTCCTTGCTTTAAAAATCAATTTACTGTGGAGTTTACTTCACTTTCCATCATCATCATGTAGGAAGCCTGGGATTAGCATTTGACAACTGCTCATATCTATTAAATATTTTTTAAAATGCAGTATTTCACCATATTGCTCATGTACTACATAATCATTTTGGGGCTTGCAGTACATTTCACATTTGGAGTTTTACTGTCCTCTGAAAGAAATGCCTGAGCTTCTTCCTTGTGATATGACTCTGGCAGAGACTCTTGAATCAATTAAGACTTGTACTCATTCCAGGTCCATTTAGAGCACTGTGATTCTCACTTTGTAGACAGACACTGAGGTGTTGTCTACACCAGGGAAACTTTCAGAAAATTCCTCAGAGTTGTTAAAACCAATTTATCTCCAACACTGGCAGCAATATTGGGGACCCAAGAGTTGGAGGAAGGGATGTCCCTGATGTATCGATGGATAATCAAAACCAGTTCTGAATATCTATTTACTGTTTTATTAATATCACTGAAATAATATTTAACAATTTTAACTGAAGGTGGCACTGTTTAACAGTTTTAATATATTAATAACTTCCAGGAGTACATTTTAGGGTTCATTAACGTAAGCTCTATAGCATGGGAACCTGAATTAAAGAACAACCCTGCACAGATAAGAACAGAGGAGTTTGTTCCCATTTAAGTGGAATTTGAAGCTACTCTAAAGAAGAAAGAAAGGGTAAACTGGGTAAATAATAATTCATCCTTGTAAATAACAATGTAACTTTTCTAGTTAATTCAAACATAAATATGAGCCTTGGTGAATGAATAATTTTTCTTAACTTGGCTTGAGGAAAAACACTACAAAACTGGCATTTCTTAAGTAGAGAATATAGAAGAGGCAAAGAAAATTTCAAAATTAACAAATGGGGTTTACCCTTGTCCAGTCTGATATAAGCATGTAAAAGGGAGGTAGCAAGTAAAGTTCTACTAAAAAAACAGAAGTCATTCTGGTAAAAAATGTGTAAAATAGGAAGAGGGATGATGTGAAAACAAGGTAGGAAAGGAGTTTATATACAGCTATCACAAGTGTCACTGCATACTAATTATTGTTTTTTTTCTGAGAAAATTCTTCAGTATTCTACCAAGGAATTATCCAATCAATTTTGTATTGTTGCAGACATATTTACTTGGTTGGTATTTGGAGCACAACAGACTCTGTGAAATTAATGACATACAACACTGCCTCCAAATCAAATTTTACTTTAATTTCTCTTATAGCTAACAAACCGCCAAGAGCTTGAGACAGAACTTGTGTGCAAGCTTATATTCACAGATTTATTTCTTTTTCTCAAATAGGAAACTAATCTTCTGAATAATTTTGTGAATTACAGTTACTTTGGGAATGAATAAAGCAGTGCAGAAGGGTAACTGCTGGAGATTAAAGATGAACTTGTTTTTATCAACCTGTGAATAAAGGTCTAGAGTAGGATATTGTCCTCATTTGAGACATACATTTAATGACAACCAAAAGACATAATAGTTGACGGAATATACTTCAACAATGATATGGCTCAATGAAGCTTGTTGAACACAGATGTCTTGAGCCATTTGCTCAAGTGGCCTTAGAAAACCCGCCCAGAATGAAAGCAACCAATTTCACGCCTAATAACAAAAGAATAAAGGACTGGTTTCTGTTTCAGTTCATCATTTTACGTTAGACAATGACGGAAATCAATGGGCTAACACTTCATTTCAGAAAAATAAGTTAGCTAGACCTATTTTTAAACTATACTCTTTAATTTTCTATCTTTGAAGAAGAACAGTGCCCATCTTAGTGGTTATTATGCTAGCTACAAAGATCATTCCCTTGAAGCATGGTGGTAGAGAAAACAATTACCCTTAGTCACACTTTATTGTGGATAAGCCAGGATTTGCCCTACACCTTTTCTCCAATCTCATATGTCCGTAATATGGGGGTATTGACACACATACTTTGTCTCCAAGGATCCCTTGGAATTTTCCTGAGTCTGAATTCCATAAATCCAGAGCAGTCAGGACTGAGATTGCACCGAATGCATGACTTTTATGCACATCTGGCAAAAGGGTGAGGAAGGAACCACAGGACCTTCCCACCAGTACAGATCACTGGCCAGTGCTGTCCAATAAAGGGAAGCAACAGTGGAAATTCAGGGAGGAAAAACTACACGTCGGGAACTCCTTTCCCAGACTTTCTAATCTCTCCTTGTCCAAAAGAAAAAGCAATCTAAGCAAAAGTTAGAGTTATTTGACCAAACGAAATAGTTAAAAAAACCCCAACAAAATATGTTGAAAGGTCTATGTGAAACGCTTGAGAAAGCACAGACTGGTAAACACTGGTATGTTTGCCTAGGACTAAAAGTGCTTAGAGTAATTTGAAAACAATGTAACCAAACACTTTCATATGTTACCAACATATTAGTGAATGTTTACATGAAACGGGGAAAGAAAACCGGATTTAAAGGGCTACTTACTAAACTTATCTGTGTACAATTAATAGTAAGACTTTCATAATATCAGCCATATAATTAAAAAATGTAATTCCACAAAGAGGAACTGTCTGGTTTAGAACTGTTCTAACAATCTTGTTGGCGAAAATGGTTGTCTCCATATTTATAGGTATTTTTAAGTATAAAGTTGAATCTTTCTCTATAATTTTTTCTTAACTTAGTGAACTAAATATTTTTCTGAGACAAAGCTGACAGAGAATTATTTTTTAGATTATTAGGGTACTGACTTATCTAATCCTATAACTAACCTATGCTTAACTTCTTTTAAAAAAAATAATTATTGAATAGTTCTATTTCCACATTCTTCTCTGTTTCAAAGAAGAAATGCAACCTCTAACTAAGCAGGAGTCAGTATGAGGTAGAAAGCTGGATCAGCTCTTTTAAACTCTGAGTTTTCCTGTGTGCAACTACTTAAATTGCCAACGGAATACAGATATAAAATAGTATAAATGTTAGGCACACTAAAGATTTAAGATACAATCTATCTTCATCAAAAATAGCACATCGCAACAAGAATTTGGGAAACTTGTTTTTAATGGTCTACAATATGAGGAAGACAAGAGACCGCATCAAAAGCAACTATGAAAATTCAACAGATGGAGCCTTACACAACGTTGACTGATGCAGCTCTGTTGATATTTCAAGGTACTTCAGACATTAAAGTCTGTACAGATATAAAGTGATACCCTCCTGTTCAGCACTATATGTTTACTCAGTGATTAAGCAGAGTGAAAATAAAATAGATTTTAGTACTATTTCCAATTCACCAAAACTCTTAAGTGGTAAGTAGAGAGAAAAAATAGATTTAGTACTCTTTCCAGCTTGCCAATATTGTTATCAGTGCTAAAGACCTCTTTTTTGACTCAAGACTTAAACAAAGCTGCGAATTAACTTCCACTGGCAGACTCCCCAGTGCTACTACTGTCTTCCAGCAATGCCTGTACTTGCTTCTGTCAACCCCTTTTCAAGGCAATAGATGAGTGCAGATGTAATTAAATCATTGAAAAATGTCCAATTGCAGAGGCAACCATGAAACAACAGAGCTACACATTAAGTTGTCAATATTGCACGGTCTTAAGGCAGAGCTCATAACCAGTGCTTCATCCTTACTGTTGGTCTGCATTTCACTTTAAGGCTAGTATCTGAATTTTAAAAATAACATACTCTTCTTCGTGAAAACAGATATTGACGCTGCTGCTGTGGCTGAGCAGGGTACATGCAGTAAAATATGTCTTAAGGGCTATTCCTGCTCTTCTTCTTCAGTTCACCTTGCTCAGTGCAGCTGAATGACTGCATGGCTTTATCTCCTTTTATGATAAGACAAGATAATGCCCTGCCACCACATGATCAGCTGCTAACACTGATAGACAGAAATAAGGGGGAAATGGCAGTAGGGAGAAAATGGGGGAGAGGGAAAAGTGGAAGACACGAGGGAGGGGGGTACTGGGTGGTGAATGGAGAGGGACACAATGAGGGGCAATAAATGCTGGGGAGGAGAATGGTGAGAAGAATGGGAGGGAGAAGGGCCTAGAAGAATGATGGGAAGAATATTGGGAAACACTGGGGGGAAAGACTGTGGGGAAAACTGAGGTGAAAAGCAGGGGAAAGACTCACGAGGAAGAATGGTGGGAAAGACTGGGGAGGGAAGAATGTGGGGGAAGAAAAGGGAAGCTGTGGGGAAATGGGGAGGAAGAATGGTGGGGTGAACACTGGGGAGAATGGTGATGAAGAAGGGTGGGGAGGAATGGTAGGGAGAATGGTTAGGAAAACAGTGGGGACAATGGCAGAGAGAATGGTGGGGAGAACAGGGAAAGAAGAATGGGAAGAGGAACGGGGAAGAATGGTGGGAGGAATGTGGGGAGGTATGAGGGGATAAATGGTAAGGAGGATGGCAAGGAAGAATGCGGAGTAGAAGGGGGGAAGAAGAGGGGAAGAAAGAGAGAAAGACAAGGGAAGGAAGGAGGAGGAATTAGGGAAGAATGGGGGAAGAACGGAGGGAGAGAAATGGTGTGAGAATGGGAGAAGGGGAAAGAGTGGGGAGAACGGGGGTAAGAGCGGGTAAGAAGTAGGGAAGGAGAGGGGACAAAAGGAGAAGAAGGGAGGAAGAAAGGAATAAGGAAAGGGGGAAGAAGGAGGAAGAAAGTAGAAAGAAGAGAGAAGAAAAGGGATGGGGTGAGGTAGGGCAAGGACAGAAGGGTGTAATGGGGGAGGATAGGTGAATATAGAGGGAAGGATTGCAGAGGATGGGGGAGGACAGGGGGAAGGCTGGGGTAGAATGAGATAGGGCAAATTGAGGGGGGTGAATCAGGGATCTGCTCCATTTCCACTTCTTCCCTGCCTCTGCTTGCAGCAGATAATAGTGTGTACGCAATCACTGCTGTGCCCTGGGCGGGCAGCACCATGGCAAGCAGGTATGGTAAGGAGAGCTTTGTTTCCCTTTATTGCCAAGGCCAGTGGCATACGGCTGTGATGACCTGACCTTTAATGACCATGGTAGAAGAAGCAACTCTCAGAAAGTTTCAACTTAGTACGCACCTCAGAAATTTACAACTCTCTGAAAGGAAACATAGAAATAAAAGTTGCCAAAGTACAGCACAGTTCTTAAAGCCTTCTATCATCCCACAAATTCCAGGTCTCCCATTTCTGTTACAAAAGTATTTGATGAAATAACATTAACGAAAGTTCAATTAAAACATTAGAAAGCACAGTAAACTTTTCATAGCTCAACAAAAATGCTCCTCTCACCAATTCATTTCTCTTCCATCAGGAAGAGTAAAACAAAGGCAGATTAATCTGATTTACAGAGTGAAAAACAACACTGAATGCACTTTTTGTCAGGGGGCAGGGGGAAGGTCTCCAGCTGGTTCTCATCTGTATGCCATGATTCTTCATTTAGTTTACACTATTAAACTAAAAAACTCAGCTTTAATCTTAACTATTACAGTATGCCTTAGAGTAGATTCTATCATGTAGCATCCTTGATACAGTTTCAGACTCTGGCAAAACATCATCCCTCAAACTGGTCATGGCCATATGGGTAGTAAATGTATCCAACATTTTTTCATTGGCGCCTACATTATTACGTCTTGTCACCAATGGTTTCTCGGGTTTTCAAGTAAATTGTTGCATATACTGTGGTTTGGAGCTGCTGAGATGAAGCCCTACATTTATCTGTATACAGCCAAATCCTTTTTTGGAACTTTTTTTCCTTCTAATGAACTAACATCTGTTGAAAAAAAAAAAAGTCATGTTTCCAGAAAGCTGTACAAAAATGAGAGAAAACACAACAGCAGAACACTGCCAAGAAGCTATTGTTGCCAAGTTGTACATGATAAAAAGCAGCCTCGAAAATGATGGGTGGACAGAAGTGGGCATCATACCTGATCTGTCTTCATTTTGTGAATCACACCTTCTACATAATTCTGGGATGGTCTTGAGGGAAGTTACAGAATACTGTAAAAAAGGAAAAAATGCGTATGAAGTAATTAATTTAAAAGGATAAAAAGTAAGGCTTTCAAGAGGTCATGTCATGGGCACAGCCTAAGCCTGCCAACCCAAGGGTACTTCCAGTAGTCTGATGGTCTTCTCAGGTTGCATGAGAAAAGTAAACGGCATCTGCTGTTGTGTCCCACTTTGAGGGATATCAAACAGACCTTCAAAGCTACAACAAAGTGTCTCCCCACCTCAGATTTCTCCTCCTGCATATCACCATTATTCAAGCCACAAATACATTTTATATATCCATCCTTTCCGTGGGAGGCAAGATGCATCAAAGGTGAGAACAGATCTAAGCTTCACAGTAAACGTTGAGGGTCTCACTTTGCCCACCTAGGCATCTGTTATGGTGATTATACTGCAAGATACTTCATGCTTAAAAATTAGAATTCAAGCTTTCACAAACCAATATGTATAAGTAATGCAGAAATATTTGCACCATAGAGATCTAATTTCACAGAGGGTTGCATGTACACACACATATCAGACAACAGGCTCATTTAGCTAACCCAGGATTTATTACAGAAAACTTGTATTATTACTTTGATGTGACAGGATATGACTGATATTAATCAATATGTTATTCTCTGAATTCAGCATTAAAAAGGAAAAAAACAGAGATGACATATGTATCTTACTAAACAGAAATCTTTTTCTTGTAAACTTGTGGAATACCCCTGGTAAGACACATGATCCAGTGTCATAAAACTACACATTCTGACATACAGAAATTAAGTTACTTAATAACAAGCCTTCCTTAACCAAATGCTTAAACGTTACAGGAATCTTCACTTAAACAAATGAAAATCATTATGTCTGTGAAAGATCAATGCCTTTGCTCATATAAAAAAAGCCTATTAAAAACAGTATATTGGAAACTAAACCAGAAAAAAAGCATTTAGGATTAGCACAACTGAAAATTTTTAAAGAATATATAAACACCATATGTTTTCAAAGAAACAGATTTTTTTAGCTGGTGTGCTATTGACCAATGAAGCAAAACAACTACATATAAAACCACATGAGCTTTCCACACAAAAAACATTGTACTGTTTTTTGCTGATAGTTCGTCATTCAAAGTCTGATGTGCTTCTAATGCACTGCTGGAAATCTACTTCAAAATAATCTAAAGTCGACCTCATGTGACCAATTGCAGAAGTAATTTACTTCTCTGGTGGAAGTTTAAGACTGTTGCTCAATTGATTGTAGTTACTTTATTAAGCCTCAAAAACCTCCCATGCCTTACTTTTTCCCTTGCTGACCTGATTCAGGGATGTATTGAGAAACCTCAACCACAGCAATAACCTCTCAAAAGTATTCCCAGGATCAACACTGAACTTATTAATTAAAATGTGTAGCAGCACTCCACAGAACTACCCAGTGACTCCAATCCCCATTAAACAAGGCTATGTCTATAAGGCTGTGACTCCTCCAGGATGTGACAGCCTAAAGCAACAAAGAGCAGAACAGAGACAGGGAGAAAGATGCTACTAGATACAAATTAATACGAGTTAAACACACACATGCACAAACACCATGTGCTGTGCTTCACTCTAGTTATTGTTTAATAAAGATCGAGCTGTTAAGCTATACATCTTGCTATTTCAGCACAAAGACTCAGAAGGCAATGTTGAACTGGTCTAGTAAGATTCTTAAGAGAATCCAAGGAACATGTCTCCAAGGAATATGGTAGCTTCATAAGACCAGCTGGTGCAGTTTAAGCTATTACACAGTTTGTAATTCAATTAGAATGAGGCCTTTTGTATTCCATTGCTATGTGTTTTGTCAGACAACCTCAAAAACAGAAAGACATTTTTCTTTTAGTCTTTTTTCCTGTTCTTTCCTGGAAGAATAGATTTTCTTTCTGTTTCAACATTGCACTAAAATGCATTCAGTTACCATCTCCCACCACCAAAAATGTATTAAATGTTATATATTTGATTATGCATTTTAATCATATTGGTTTGATTTCATTAACAGATTTCCTCCCACTCACCTCTGTCCTCAAAAAGACTTCTGCACATTTACATTTCTGCCATCTGTATTTTGTGGTCAAGATGTGGAGAACTGGCTTTTGGTCCAGGAAGCAACTAAAATTACTCTTTGAAGTGGAACTTTCCCAACCATAAGCACAATCCGTTGCCAGGTCTTTTCTCTAGAACTACCTTCTCTCATACTCTAGCTCCAGCTCTGATCATCAGTAATGTTTGTTAGCTTTTCTTCAATCAAAAATTTCAAGGTATCAAGTGGTATCACAGAGGGACAGCGAAAGATGTTGAGATTGCAGCCCCTCTCTGGAACAGAATTTTAGACTTAATGCTTATTCAGTGGCATTAAAATTATTTATTTTCCATTTTTCGTTCAATAAGTTTAAATTGTTCTACATACAAAATTAAACACCATTTCTCCCATTTCCCCATTAGAGTAACCAAAGTCAACCAGACTTGAGGGCCATGCCCAAAGGCATAAGTGACAATGTGAGAGCTAAGGACATCAGGTCGCTTCATTAGACAATGCTCACTGTGATCTTTGGTATTTAATCAAAGTGTGTTGCGGTTGATGGTGAAATTCAGTAACAAAACTAAGGGCTTCTTCCCGGGATAATGTATGTAATAGCATTTTTGATTGCTGTTTGAGGTGTGGGTTCTTTTTCTGCATTTAAGGCATGCCTATATCCAACCTGAAATAGTGAATTTCAGTAAACCCTTCAAAAACTTTGTAAGATGGAAGAACAGTATCAACAGCTAACAAGAGACAAGAAGCAGTAACAAGTATTTCATGCAAATGCAAGATATTCCCAATTTTCTTCAACTATTCAACAATAGACACTATTAATTCAGGGGAAAACAGAACCTCCCTTATCAAACAAAACATTTGTTCATTGTCTGAAACTGCACTACAGAATATGAATTAATGCAAATGTTAACCTTTTAAATTTCACATGGTTCTCAAATTTTAATGCAATAAATTTTAAACCCAACACATAAGAAAAAACCCTTCAATCTCTAGTAAGGCTGTTCTGTGCTGTGCCACTTGCAGACTTGCTTATGTCTGAGAAGTATCAGAATGAAGAAATACTGGATCATGAGTGGTAGCATAGAAATGTACATACAAAATAGTAAAAAAAAAAGTAAATTCAAAAGCAAAAGTTATTTTTTAACGTTCTTTGTGGAGAATACCTTTAATGTCTCCTGAAATGGAGTCAAAGGGCGAAGTTGGACACAAAGTGTGACTCTCAGACCATGACACCCACAAAACACTAAGGATCATGTCCTGCTCCAGCTGGAATCGGTATCAAAACTCAACAATTTTACCTCCACTGGATCAAGACACCAGTGACTGTGTCCTGCTCTTAAATGCATAGCTCCTTGTTTTCATTTAGATAGAGAAAACAGACACTTTCCTTCATTATAGCTAATTTGTTTCCAGGTTTTATTATTACTGTAAGCCATTGAACAGTCTCATTTCAGTTTATTTGCTATAGTGGAAAATAAACTGTTTTGTTGATATTCAAATCCCATTACATTAATACCTTTATATTACATTGGCTAAATCATTTAGAACTGTACAATACCACCCTTTTCCCTAGACATTTATTTGGGAGTAGCAAGCTACATTGAGAACAAGCAAAGCAACAATACTTGGCCTGAGGCTGCAGGAAGATTTTTCTCAATAGTAGTGTCAATTTAAGCAGCTCCAGAGTAAGAAAGTGGGGGAATGAGATTAGGAATGAGATTTCTCACAGTCCGTGTGAGAAATAACAGCTCCCAAAATAAACTTTTTACTTAATGTCTGTGATCAGCATCTTTGGAGTATTGGTTAGGTTATTTGTGCTATGTATTGTTTATAGCATCATATATAGACACTTCATATATTATTCTTCCCTTTAACTTTAAAGGAGACCTATATAGACATTAACGCTGTTAAAGGTACAAAATGTCTTTCTATGAACCTTTTAGTGTCCTTCTGCATTTTGTTTCATTCTGAGAAGGGAGAGGGGAAAAAAAATAAGAGAACTATCAATGAGTTGATCGGCTGGGTGGGAAATAATGCTGCAGTTAGTGACTATGCCTACACAGCTACGTAGGACCCCCCTCATTTGCTGAAGTCCTGGTTGCTCAGTAGGCAAAGCCTGGCTGTGCGTTGCCTGTACACCTGTATGAGCTTGAGAGGGGACCCAGATCTTTCCATGGCTGAGGACGGGTGATAGCAGGCTCAGGAGGTGCCCCATGATGAGTAAATAGGAGGCCAGGGGATTGGCCATACTCCTGACCATACATAGTTTACATCTGCCCTGCCAGGTGAGGATTGACATGAAGAAGTTTTTCAAGCTGTTTCAAAATACCTGACAATTCAACATCTGGTTAATCACACTTTAGTTGACTTACTGCACTCCCATTTCACGAAGTTTCAAATCAGGCCCAGTCCTGCACTGGCACCAGTGAGCCAGGCTTTTATTCATACAGAGCTATTTGAATATGATATATGATCAGAGCAATAATCTATACACTCAACGCCAAATAGTTTACAAATATCTATCACCAGGAGCTCTGTTTATGACTAGGTAATTTGTTATTATTTCTGTAAACCAAGAAATAAAATCATTTCAGTTTGCACAGTTTGCCAGTGCAATATAAATCCTGTATTTTAGTTAAAGGATTAGGAAACCTTCAGTTGTATGATAACGATAGCATACAACATACAAGCAGGAATAAATTTATGGGTAAAAATGAAGAATACTAAGGGGAAGAAGGGGAAAGTTTAAAACATACTTTTAATAGTGTATCTCATTTAATGCAACCTAAAGGTCGTAAATTTTTTTACTTCCTTTCTGTGAGTAGTTATTAATGAAGAAATAAATGAAAATATTCAGCTTGGTTGCTTAACGTCATTGCAGACAGAATATTATTTTTGTTTAATGTAAACAAGAGTCCCAGAAACCTATTCTGCTGTCTAAACTGCACTCAAATATACTCTGCCAGATGTACCTGGAATAGTACCATCTTAGTTTGCAAAATAAGCATCATATTTGCATTCCAGGGCTTGAGGGAATTGGTAGATGTGGTTGCTAAGCCACTCTCAATCATATTTGAAAAGTCACGTCAGTCAGGTCAAGTCTCCAGTGACTGGAGAAAAGTGAGTATCACATCCATTTTTAACAAGGGTAAAAAGGAGGACCCTGGGACCTAGTAAGCAGTCAGCCTCACCTCAGTGCCCAGTAAGACAATGGAATAGATCCTCCTGGGAGCTATGTTGAAACATATGGATGACAGAGATAATTTGAGACAACCAACATAGCTTCACAAAGGGCAAATCGTGCCTGATAATCTAGTGGCCTTCTATGGTGGAGTGACAAGAGCTACAGATGTCATCTACCTCAACTTCTGTAAGGCCTTTGGCACAGTCCTATACAACATTCTTGCCCCTAATTTGGAGAGATATGGGTTTGATGGGTAGATGGCTAGATGGAAAAGGAATTGGCCGTGTCCAACAAGTTACAGTCAACAGCTCAATCTCCAAGTGGAAACCAATAATGAGTGGTGTCCCTCAAGGTTGCATACCAGAACCAATACTATTTAATATCTTCACCAATGACATAAGACAGTGGGATTGAGTGCACCCTCAGAAAGTTTCACATGACACCAAGTTGAGTGGTGCAGTTGATTCACTTGAGGGAAGCGATGCCATCCAGAGGGACCCTGACAGGCTTGAGGACTGGGCCCATGCAAACATCATGAAGTTCAACAAGGCCAAGGTCCTGCACTTGGGTGAGGGCAACCACCAGTATCCAGACAGACTGAGGGATTTAGAGCACCCCTGCAGAGGAGGACTTAGGGATACAGGTAGATAAAAAATTGGACATAAGCTGGCAACATGCACTTGCAGAGCAGAAAGACAATCGTATCCTGGTATGCACAAAAAAAAGTATGGCCAGTAGGGTGAGGGAGGTGATCCTCCCCCTTGACTCTGCTCTCAGAAGACCCCACCTGCATCCAGCTCTGGAGGCCCCAGTACAAGAAAAAAAAAGGACCTGTTGAGTGGGTTCAGAGGAGGCTCACAAAAATTATTAGAGGGCTGGTACACCTCACCTATGAAGAAAGGCTGAGAGAGTTGGGGTTGTTCATCCTGGAGGAAAGAAAGCTGCAGGCAGACCTTCTTATGGCCTTTCAATATATAAAGGGGGCTTATAAGAAAAAAAGAGAAAGACTATTTACCATGGCCTATAGTGACAGGACAAGGGAGAACTGAAAGAAGTCCAATTGAGATGGAATATAAGGAAGAAACTTCTTACGATGAGGGTGGTGAGACGCTGGAACAGATTGTCCAGAGAAGTGATAGGTACCTGTCATTGATGATTGTATTTGGTTTACGTGTCAGACTGGCAGGGGAGGCTGCAGAGGTGGCTTCTGTGAGAAGATACCAGGGGCTGACTCCATGTGGGACAGAGCCAGTTCCAGCTGACTCCAAGATGGACCCACTGCTGGCCAAAGCTGAGCTCATCAGTGATGTTGGTAGAACCTCTGAGATAACATATTTAAGAAAGGGTAAAAAAAACTTCACAAAGGCAGCTGGTAGAGAGGAGTGAGAAAATGTGAGAGAAACAACTCTGCAGACAGCAAGGTCAGTGAAGAAGGAGGGGGAGGAGATGCTCCAGGCATTGGAGTAGCGACTCCCCTGCAGCCCATGGAGAAGACCATGGTGGAGCAGATATCCACCTTGCAGCCCAAAGAGGCCCTCATGCTGGAGCAGGTGGATGTGCTCTAGAGGAACCTGCAGCCTGTGGAGATGCCATGATGGAGCAGTTTCCTGGCAGGAACTGTGGCCTGCGGAGAGGAGCCCATGCAGAAGCAAGTTTGCTGGCAGGACCTGTGACCCTGTGGGGGACCCACACTGGAGCAGTCTGTCCTGAATATTACACCTCATGGAAAAGACCCACACTGCAGCAGTTCATGAAGAACCGCAGCCCGTGAGAAGGACCCACATTGGAGAAGTTAATGGAGGACTGTCTGCCATACGAGGGACCCCATGCAGGAGTAGAAGAAGAGCGTGAGGAGAAAGGATTGGCAGAGACAACACGTGATGAACTGAATGAAACTCCTGTTCCTCTGGCCCCCTGCGCTTAGCGAGGTGGGGAGGTAGAGAAGTCAGGAGTGAAGTTGAGCCTGGGAAGGGCCCGGGAGGGGAGAGGTGGGGGGAAGGTGTTTTTAGATTTGTTCTCATGATCCTATGCTGTTTCACTGGCAATAAATTAAATTAATATTCCCAAATTGAGTCTTTTTTTGACCATGACAGTAACTGGTGAGTGATCTCCCTGTCTTTATCTTGACCCATGAGCTTTTTGTTGTATTTTTCTCCCCATCATGTTGATTAAGTGGGAGTGATAGAGCAGCTTGGTGGGCACCTGGTGGCCAGGCAAGGTCAACCCATCACACAATGGGGTTTTGAGCAACCTGATCTAGTGAAAGATGTACCTGCCTAGGGCAGGAGGGTTGGAACTAAATGACCTTTAAAGATCCCTTTCCAACCAAACCCATTCTATGAGTCTATGCTGTTGGAGAAATGTACAGTTCCATTTTCTTATGTGCAAATGCAACACAAATTGAAAAAATGAAATAAAAACTTACATATCTTTTTGCCTTTTAAAAGAAATTCCTGTCTATTTTTTAGGCCTATTACATTTTGGTTGTTTTGGCTGAAATGGTCTACAAGGGTCTGGACTAAACACAGTGGCTTTCCAACTGAGGTACATTTATAAGTGCATCATTTTAACAGCCTTCCTGCTGCCATTATTTTTAGTCAGTACTTTTCTGCACTGGATTAGAACCAGAGGGCTAACAGGAACAATATAAATTGCTAACACTGATGCTGTGCAGCTGCTCCTTACACAGCAGGCTAATGGTAAAATGTGAAGGTCAGGTATCTCTAAATTGTATACGGTGAGATATGAGTAAAGCACTAGAATAGACATGAATTCTCTTGTTAATCTGGATTCTGGCAACAAATCCTTTGTTCTCTTACCTGTTAAAGCAGAGAGTAAAACTGCTACTTCTATAATTTGTGTTGATTTTTTATTCAAGATTCAGCATCCAATGAAAGAACAGCCTATTAAAACAGGCAGCCGGAGCTGTTCAGCGGAAAAGTGAGTAACCTAACCCACCAGTATGCAGCAACAGCCACAATGGGAGACACACGGAGAGGTTACATCTATTATGTTTTACAGTTTTACAAAACTGAGTATAGAAACAGATACCAGGACATGATCTAGCATATAACAGTAATAAAAAGAAAGTTGCCCAGAATAAGGTATTCGCTCAAGATTGGCTCATTGTCTTGTAATATTTTGGGCATTTGCCATATTCCTCCTTAATAAAAATTCAACATTACAATAGGTAAAAAAAAATCCTCTCCAGAAGGAATCTGTCTGCAAATAAAGCATCTGGAATGTTTTAAAATGAATCAAGAGTCCCAAACGCTAAGGAGAAAACCATGTCCTTTGTAAAAAAAAAACAAAAAACCCAAAAAACCCCACCCCAAAACCAGAAATAAAACTATAGAATTATGAAAAGCATGGAAGGAGACAGTGGCACACTTTCTTTGATCTGAAAATTGAATTAAAAGGCTTTTTTATAGTGGATTTAATTTATGTATTTGAGTCTGTTGTTAATCAGACATTCAGCAAACTAGCAACTCTGTTACACAAAAAGCAGAAACACTGGCAGTAGGAGTATTATTATGAGTAATAGAATATACTGTATCACTGCTTCCTGTAAGAACCACTAACGATGTAGATGAACAGCATTTTTATTTGCAATTACAGCTGCAGTTGGCTTAGTTGTGACAATAAGGATCAGTGACGTCTATGAACCCCTGGAATTCTTTCTGCCTCTTTCCGTACTCCACCTTATCACAGGCAGCTGCATCGCACCTACTGATAAAATCTGTGTTTGGAGAGGGATACCGGTGGAAAGGGCAGAGCAACAACTTACATGAAAAAGGAGAAATTCAGAGGTGAGAGGCAGGACTTTTTTTACAACTGAAATACATTCAATTAAAAAAACCCTAAACTTATTTTGATGTTTAAGGCTAGCATTAGAGCGCATATAACTAATTCAAGACAACAGAGTAGATAAGCAATCCAGAAATAAAACATATTTATTAATTTGATTTGCAAGTCATTTTTACTAGCTGAAGGAGAGGAATCAATTTTTCCTTCTGAGCTTACTAGAGTCTTCCATTATAAAACACCTTATTTTATTCTAGATTCAACCTATTTAAACATTTCTATATATAAAGTAAACAGGAGCATGGCTTCTAACAGTAGTGTTGTTTGCTATATAAAGATTGAGATACCTCAGATTGTCTCAACTTGAACAAATAAAATAAGACTCGTACTTACCGATATATCATCACTAAAATCTATTTCATCCAAATCAAGGTATTCAGGGGCTTCCATTATTCTCCTATGGACATTTTGGGTGAGTCAGCGCAGTAATAAAGACCTAATTAAGAAAAGAAAAATGGATTGTCTACTACAGAGTCAAAACCACGCAGAAATGGTTTAATATAGTTGCTAGATTACTGAAAACATTTGCCTTGTACAGTAAAGTCTTTCATAACTTAATCCTAGAAGCTAAATATGATTTGCCATCTCTACATATCATGAAGAAGCCATTTCAATTTTTAGGGAGGATAGGTAAGCGGTACTTGAACTGGAAGTCAAAATTACCTGATTCAGCATCACTCAGACCTTTCAGAAGTTCAAAATAGGTGTAAAGACTTAAGCTGTTGAGCACCCTCATGACCCTTCAACCAAAGCTATGTTAATGACATATCTTCTCTTAAGGATGCTATTACTCTGCTGGCCTGAACACAGCAACTTGTGTTACTATAGTTTTCCTCAGCTCAAGAAGGCAGAAAAGAACTGAGAATCATGCTGTGCACAGAAAACAAAATCCTATCACACCTTATCTCCACTTACACGCAGACTAACACACAATTGCAGTCAGTGCTTTATAGACAGATGATTTATCTCTGCTCAGCCTGCAAAAACAGTAACCAAGACAAAACCAGAATTATATCAATGCACATTGATTATCAGGGCCCCTAACCATTTCCTCACAACAAAGTAAAAAGAAGAGAAAACTCACTTGCAAAGCAAGAAATTTGGCTGGGAAAGTCAATATGTAATTCTGAATAAATTAGAGCTTAAACAATCAAATGAATAAAGACAGTAAAATCCTCTTACTTTCTTAATCCTAACTAGAATGAAGGTATGCATTATCACTACAGACAAGTACAACAGAAGTAGGAGTGGAGAAATAAGCTATTTTAAAGGAAGATGAAAGTGTAACGCATTTTTAATAATGTGAGGCACTACATAAGCGTTAAGTATTATTATGGAAGGAAACTAAATCCTTCTAGTATTTGTACATAACAAAAGGAAATGCCTGAAGAAAAAAAAATAATACAACCCCAATTTATTCACATGATAACTGCCAAGAAATATGTTTATGAATAATGAAGTCAGCTGTGTAGGTCTAAATAAAATCATTGTGTGAAACATTCATATGCAGTTAAGAATCTCCTAGGATAAGGGGTTTTGAAGAAAATGCTTTTCTGCAGGTGTTATACTTATTGGCAAACAAAGTCTCAGTCGTTAGCCTCCTTCATAACAACCCACCTAAGCACAAAGCTAATCTTAAGACACCTGTTTGTGAAAAGCTATTAGAAGAAGAACCAAGAGGCAAATCTACAGTTTTACGCTGAAAAATCAAATTTTTATTTCTCACCAAGTTACTGAAGGTAAAGGACTATTCAGCATCATTTTATCTTTAAATGAAAAAGCAAAAAAAAAGAGAAAAAAAAAAAGCATGGGTTTCCTTTAATGTATTAGGATATTTCTGCTCCTTGCAATATGAGAAGGAACTCCTGGGGAGGAAGGCAGTGTGTAAGAACAACCTCAGCTACCTATTGTTTGCTCTTACCGTGGGAAAGGAGATGGCTACAAAAAGGCAAAAAGGTGTAAAGCCCTCAGTCCAACTTGATATGAGGAAAGAGGAGTGGCTATAATGTAAAACTAATGAGAAGCTGTTAATTTTGCACAATTCCCAAATGCTAAGTTTATTCTTAGAGGGAACCACTAAAATCAGACAAAATCCTTGCAATGAAAGTAACCAGCTGTTGTGAAAAGGCGTGACACATTCAAGTCTCCAGATTCTTTTCCACATTTGAGATTTTGCTTTCTTAACAGAAACGTAGAATTTCAGTATATTTTTTAAGGTTTATGCTTTAACATTGCATTTGCGTAACATTACAGGTTACTTGCGTAAAAGTGCACTGTCCCTGCGTTGGGTTTACATGGCAAGGTTTTGGTAGCAAGGAGGAATTACAGGGGTGGCTTCTGTAAGAAGATGCCAGAAGCTTCCCCCATGTCCAACAGAGCCAATGCCAGCCAGCTCCAAGACAGACCTGCTGCTGGCCAAGGCCAAGCCCATCAGCGATGGTGGTAGTGCCTCTGGGGCATATTTAAGAAGGGGGAAAAACTACTATGCAACAGCAGCAGAGAGGCAGGAGGGATAATATGTGAGAGAAACAACTCTACAGACATCAAGGTTGGTGAAGAAGGAGGGGGAGGAGGTGCTTCAGGTACCGGAGCAGAGATTCCCCTGCAGTCCATGTTGAAGACCATGGTGAGGCAGGCTGACCCCTGCAGTCCATGGGGGTCCACGGTGGAACAGACATCCACCAGCAGCCCATGGAGGACCCCACACCAGAGTAGGTGGGTGCCCAAAGAAGGCTGTGACCACATGCGAAGCCCATGCTGGAGCAGGTTCCTGGCAAGACTTGTGGCCCCATGAAGAGAAGAGCCCACGCTGGAGCAGGTTTGCTGGTAGGACTAGTGACACCGTGGGGGACCCACACTGCAGCAGTCTGTTCCTGAAGGACTGCACTCCATGGAAAGGACCCACACCGGAGCAGGGGAAGAGTGTGAGGAGGAAGGAACAGCAGAGACAATGTGTGATGAACCGAACACAACCCCTCTTCCCTGTCCCCCTGCAACGCTCAGGGAGGAGGATGTAGAGGAACAAAGGAATGAACTTGAACCTGGGAAGCGAGGGGTTGGGTCAAAGTGTTTTAGGTTTTGTGTTTGTTTCTCACTATCCTACTCTATTTTGAATTGGCAATAAATTAAATTAATTTTCCCCAAGCTGAGTCTGGTCTGCCTGCGACAGTAACTAATGAGCAACCTCCCTGTCCTGATCTCAGCCCCTGAACTTTTTAATCTTATTTTCTCCCCTTGTCATGTTCAGGAGGGGGAATGACAGAGCAGCTGGTGGGCATCTGACAGCCAGCCAAGGTCAGCCCCTCACAGTGTCCCTTGACAGAGGTAAAGACTAGCTGTCAGTTTATCACTGTGACTATTGATACCAGCTCAAACCAAATTATGATGTCAGTTTTAGAGGCAAGATAAATGCCAACTGTACATGTACTGTCCTACACAAATTACAGGATTGTAGAATCCACCCAGTATCATTCCATAAGGTAATATATGTATGAAGTAAGAATGATAATTAAAACAGAAAACTTTAAAGGTTAAAGACATATATGGACTGTATCACATACAAATAGCCTAAAAACAAGCAAAGCTTCACTGAGTTTCAGTTCTTCACTGGAATTAAATGGATTTAAAAAAAACCCCACTCAGTATGTTTAAAAAACAACAGGAGAGATAAATAAAGCTACTCTAAACATGCCACATAATTAGCCAGAATTGAGAAGTGATCTAAATTTTTTATTTTGCAATTAAAAATTACTTATTCAGGGAAGAAAAAAAACCAAACCACCTCCATAGCTTTAATAAAAGAACTACTATTCCTGGTTACCACACAATGTCAAGATTTTAGATCAAAAATATCTTAACCTTTCAAACTTACTTTTTAGTTCTGAGTTGCAAGACGCCATTGAGGCAAAAAAATGCTGCATCCATCCATGGCTGATGAAAAGACTAAATTTCACCTAGAGATGTACAAAACTCGTCATGCCAGTCCACAGTCTTGCAACATTACTTCCCCAAAATGTTATCTGCTGTCTTTCCAAAACATAAAGACTAGGAAAAACACAAAGGCTGAAGAGAAAGCTGGTAACCAAAACAAACACATTTTCTCTATAGAAAACTTATCTTTCTGGAGATAGTGTTCAGTTATACGTAGAGAAAGGGCAAGAGACCCATGCATTCTTAGCTGTAATATTTTAATTTTTTTCTTGATGAGGTAAAACTGGACAGCAAATACTATGACCAAATAAGATTTCCCATGGCTATACTTGGAGTCTTATTCAAGACAGACACTTTTTTTACACAATTTAACCTAGTAGCACTACACCATGTATAATGTAAACCATATGGTAAGGATAGTACTCAGACTATTTTGAGACCTTTGCAATGGCTGAATCCAGCATATCACCAGAAGTATAAACAATCTGAATGGCATTCACAAGCAAATCATAAGCACAACTGGTCAAATTCAAGGTAAAAATAATTGCAAACAAAACTGCAACTGCCAGCAATGAATGACATGAGATGAATAATGTATTTCCAGCATCACCAAAGCAATAGAGATGACTGTCTCTTGCCTGCCAGCAGAAATGTCTGATATTCATCCAATCAACTTTCCTAACTGTATTTTGGAAGCTAGTCATTAAATATTCCACAAAATTTTAACCCAAAATAGGACATTTCTTGTCTGGCAATTTGGCTTGCAGAGAGACACTTGCACACACATATACATTTTATACAGGTAAAAGAAATCCTGTCTGCTCTCAGAATTCACAGCTAACAGAAGAAAACCACATAAAAATCACCCATATGTACTCAAGAAAAAGTGTTTTTTATAGTTTCATGAAACAGTTCCACGAGGAGAAATCATTCAGCTAAAAATTACCACACAGAAATGTGGTAATAGTAGTACTGGTAAAATAACATATCGCCTATGTTGCACTGCAACAGATACTAATCAGTGATTAGGTTGTAAAATCAAGAAAAAAAAAATCATCTTTCTTCTTTTCAAAAAACAGCAAATAGATCTCTTCTGCTGTTGTCCTTCTCAGTTAAAACTAGTTGTCTGAACTCAAATCCTTTTACTGAGAAACATTCAATACAATTCGGTGAATAAGAAAAAAAAGGGGTAAAAGAGCAATTCCCAGTAAAGTAATAATAAAAAAAGCAACGAAGTATTAGATACAGGGAACAAATCCATCAATTTCTGCAAACACTAGAACTCCACTCTAGACTGATGGCATGCATTATCTGCAGGTGAAATGCTTACACAGTTCACAGATTTCTTTTTTAAGGTACATCAAGCCTTGGATTTGTCTCACCACAGCCCCAAAAAAGAGTCACAGCAACAACAATCCCTAGGGGCTCATGGGCCTTTTGAGGATGATGAAGACTCGATGTGGGAATGGTGGGAATACTTTAAAAGCCAGTCTGGCCACGGACTTTGTATTGTGAAGCCAATGGCCATCGCCTCATCCATAGTAATGCAGGTCAGGCAAGAACAAGGCCATACAGGTGAGCATTTGCTGTCTGTCAGCTAACTCAGTGAATGAAGGGACTGGTACGGCAGGCAGAAAGTAAGCAAGCATCTGGTTTGGTTTCTTGTTCTCTTTGCTCAATGCAAAACTATGGAATAAAAAAGCATAACTGATTTGTAGTGACCCCTTTGCAACAAGGTTATAGTGAATTCGGTAGCTTCAAAAGGAATCTGACCCAGTACCTCAGCTAAAACCAGTCTCAGTGCTGGATGTGAAAGACTAAATCCAAGAGGGAGCACAGGGGAAATGTCCTTTATTGAGCCAAAACAAAACAACTAGTTGAGAATGCATCATTTTAATTATTTATGGATACATAAATAACAAGAACAAATAACAATAAAAAGATCTGCTGTCAATTAAACGTCTACTTCAGTTGTAACTCTAAGAAATCCTGCTAAATGCCACATGGGATTTTATTTTCCACATCTCAGAACTACTATACCAAAATATTTGGGGATTTACTTAAACTTTCAATCAAATATAAAGTAAATCAGATGTAAATACTTCTACAGTGGTTGGCAAAAGGCTGCTTCCCTAAGTACAGTTAATATTAAAGATTGAGGCTTTAAATGTCAGAATGCCTTGATGGTTGCTTTTTAATTAGGGGATAAGGTTACATTTTACAATTACAGGTCTAAGACAACAAAATAAACATATTGCCCTCTCCTAAGCATCAGAGGCTATAGTAGCTCACGATGAAGGAGATTCATGGGCAGAAAGGAAAGACTTTACATCTTTAATTTAAGCACACAGTATGTGTTTCAAGTACTGCTTGAAAGCTGGTAAGCGTCTAAATTTTATTCCCTAACATTAAGAAATACCATGAGCATAAACCCAAGTTTCTTCACTTTCAAACAAACAGAATGTTACATTATGTTAAATCTATTTAGCCTGCAGTGAAAAGTCCAGCACCCGATTAAAATCCACAGTTCAGGAAGGCACATCATCTGTCAGGAAATATCCAGAACTTTGAATTCAGTTTCTCCATCCTCACAGTCTACTGTAACCGTGAAATTCTACCCAAAATTAATTTGACCTTGTAACCCTATTTACTACAGAGTATAAGGAAAGCAGTATAGTATGTTCAGGAGCACTGCCATAATTAGGACTACAGAATGAAGGCAAGAAACCTTGGCCACTGTGTCCTAGCAAAGCTAGTCTGGGCTAACACCACCACCCCTTCAGCTATCACACCTCTTATTGCTTCTTATGCTCCCTGGTGCCTAGCTGTGTGTTGTCTCAAATTAAAGACTATGTGCTCTTTGAGACAGGTATTGTGTAGTGACTCTACATTTGTCTGGCTTTTTGCATAGCCTGTGTCCTTGTCTATTAACAGAGCTCCGTGGTACAAAAGTAATCCAATTAAATAAAAGACATGATGCGAATATACTACAACGGACTCTGGAAGAGGTCATATTTGAAGCTTTGCAGGAGATCCCCAGGACAACTGAAAATCTTTATTCACCAAATACAGATGACACCTCCGCAGGTGATAAATGCAGAACAAAAGGAGAAAGCATGAAAGAGTCTGAAAGCTTGCAGTTTCATCTTTTTAAGGAGAGGAGGGGAAGGGAGGGGAGAGGAGAGGAGGAGGAGGAGGAGAGGAGAGGAGAGGAGAGGAGGACATTATATTTCAGTTGGAAGGGACCTACAATGATCATCTAGTCGTGAGCAATACTTTAAATTCAATACTATACATGCCTGCGCTCTTAGAAGACCCCAGCTTCTCATCCATATTTACATTCTCTTCATTATCTCTAAGGTGGAGATTACTTGGATATAATCAATAAATATTCAAGCACATGACTGTGAGAATGTAAGGTGCGACACTGCAGTTCAAATGGAGGTTCATTTGCTTTTCAAGCATACCACTTCAGCTTCTTGCATTCAAATGACAACCTGACATATGGTTGGACTATGTTGACACTTTTAAGTCATATAAGGGTTTGTGATATTATAATGCAGTCTGAAGTGCGCTGTACAACCAATTTTTGTTACCTTCTAGGGCTCCCAAAGTGTTTTTTCTAATTACTTGAAATAACATTTTTTTTCTATTACTTGCCATGCTCAGTGTCTGGATCATCTATTACTTACTGAGCACCTCTCTTGTACTAGTTTGTAGTAAGCCAAGAAAAATATGTCATGCAAAGGAAATTACCTGTCCAGTCAAATTTAAAATATAAAAATATAAAGGGAAGGCTCAATAGGAGTAGAGGAAATTTTAAACAGTAAAGATAAATTTTAAATAACAATTTATTATAAAAAAAAAGAAGAGAGGTTAACAGTGAGGCTGAAAAATTATGTGATTTATTTCAGTGAAGGAATGAATTCTGAGACCAGGATTACCTTATCCCTTATCGTATTTATTCAGAAGTTTTCCTGAGTTTAAAAGTTCACAGCAGCAATTCATAATAGTATGATACTTCTAAAGCAAGTCAAAATAAAAGCACTGCTTTTAATCACCACGCAAGTACCATCAACGCACAAGCTACATTGATAGGACAGGAAGAAGGAATGCAGCAAAACACAATGATTTTCCAAGACCAAAAAATGATATTTTTAAAATCTAACTTCAGAAAAACTCTGCATTCGAGACATGCAGAAACAATCCACCCACAATCGTGAAGAGGCACAAATACTAAGCCCAGTTCCGTTCCCAATGAAGCCAATGCACATTCAGCACTATTTTTAGATAAGAATAAATGTATTTGTTTCTGGCCAAATTAATCGAACTTCTCCTAGTCACGTATCTAGACCTCAAGATCACATATTCATCCCTATTGCTTGGATAGAAAGTAATCCTATGGAGTCTTAAGGGAGATGAGCTGACATGTGTGCTCACAGCCCCAAAGGCCAACCATACCCTGGGCTGCACCAAAAGATGCGCGGCCAGCAGGTCAGGGGAGGGGATTCTGCCCCCCTACTCTGCTCTGGTGAGACCCCACCCGGAGTACTGCGTACAGCTCTGGAGTCCTCAGCACAGGAAAGACATGGACCTGCTGGAGCACGCCCAGAGGAGGGCCCAAAGATGATCAGAGGCTGGAGCACCTCTCCTATGAGAACAGGCTGGGACAGTTGGGGTTGTTCGGGCTGGAGAAGGCTCTGGGGAGACTTTATTGCAGCCTTTCAATACTTAAAGTGGGCTGATAAGAAATATGGGGACAGGCTTTTTAGTAGCACCTGTTGTGACAGGACAAGGGGTAGGGTTTTAAACTAAAGGAGGGTAGATTTAGACTAGATATAAGGAAGACATTTCTTACGATGAGTGTGGTGAAACACTGGGACAGGCTGCCCAGAGAGGAGGTAGATGCACCATCCCTGGAAAGACTCAAAGTCAGGCTGGATGGGTCTCTGAGCAACCTAATCGAGTTGAAGGTGTCCCTGCTCATTGGAGGGGGGCTGGACTAGAGACCTTTAAAGGTTCCTTCCAACCCAAACTATTCTACGATTCTATGATTTCAAAGAAGCATGTGGAGGTAGGTAATACCCTATGGTGTACTCTATCTTCTGCCCCTGTCAATTGCATAGAAAATTTGTCACAACTGGAGGCATTTTAACATCAAGTATTTTTAACAATTACAATGACTGACACTATGTAGTCTGTTAGTAGTACTGGTGAGGCCACACCTGGAATACTGTGTTCAGTTTTGTGCCCCTCACTACAAGAAAGACATTGAGGTGCTGGAACATGTCCAGAGAAGGACAATGAAGCTGGTGAGGGTTCTAGAGCAGAAGTCCTATGAGGAGCGGCTGAGGGAACTGGGGTTGTTTAGTCTGGAGAAAAGGAGGCTGAGTTGTAGAGACCTTATCCCTCTCTACAACTACCTGAAAGGAGGTTGTACCAACCTGGGGGTTGGTCTCTTCTGTCAAGTAACAAGTGATAGGACAAGAGGAAACAGGCTCAAGTTAGGCCAGGGGAGGTTTAGATTGGATATTAGGAAAAATTTCTTAACTGAAATGGTTCCCAAGCATTGAGAACAGACTGCCCAGGGAAGTGGTTGAGCCACTATCCCTGGAGGTATATAAAAGATGTGCAGATGTGGTGCTGAGGGACATGGTTTAGTGACAGACTTGGCAGTGCTACGTTAACAGTTGGACTCAGTGGTCTCAAGGGTCTTTTCTAACCTAAACGATTCTATGATTCTATGATGTATGTCAGGATGCACAGAATGAAGATGAAGTATGCTTATTAAGACACAGTTCCCCATGCTTGTTGGGTTTTGTTCTTTTTAGCACACCGAATAGTACTTCACATAACTTAGCATCACAGAATCATAGAATCACTTACATAGTATCACTTCCCTCACTGCAAAAGGGAAGTGTTACTCCAAGGTTGACATCCGAGCTCCAGCAAAGTACAAGCAAGCTTTGCCGTTAATATCTGTGTGACTAAGATGTAACCCACTTTGAGGTAAGGAGTGTCTATTTGGCTGTTAGGAAGTACTTCCTTCTTGCTTTTCTAAATACTACTCCATTTAGTGCTCCCATGAATAACCATTACATTTAATATTAAAAGAGAGGGATTCTACTACTTCATTCCCAAAAGAAAACAGCAACCTAAGAAAAAGAAATCAATATTCAGGCTACTGAGTCATCTGACTAACTGTTTTTAATGTAACACAACTTGAAAGACATCTGGTCACTGCAAACCACCCCAGATTTCTCATAATAAAACCATCCTTTCCACCCCACGGTTTTATATTTCCTTCAAGATTCAAGCATAAAGAAAACTGGACTGCAAGCATTCAGCCAGAATATATGCACTTGAGCATTCTGGAATGAGGCCTAGAAAAATAAACTTGTTTGTCTGAATCAGCCTTGAAGGAGAAATCTTTGGAGTTGGAATTAATAGCTGCTATTTTAGAAGTGAAACAGCATACATGATTCAAGCACTGTACAAAAGCTAATGCATTGACTGCTTAACTTTAATGACAGGATCAAAACAAATAAAAGCTCAATTGATCTGTTGAAAAAGAGATATTTCATTGGCTGTATTTGATTAATTTATGGTTTTATTCCCTTTGAACTACTACAAGGCTATTTGCTCTTTACATGAAATACCCTACAGTCATGCAAAATTAATATGCTTACTCCATTGTACTCTAGCTTATATGGCAACTGTTTCAGTTATTTCACACCAGTTGACTCTTTCTACAGGCTTTAAGACTCACCAACATGCAGATCAAAACCAGATCAAACAACTCCTCTGTAAATGACATATGTACGTAGATGCGTAAATGGCAGGAAAGGCCAGACAGAAACCTCACTAGAACACACAGCAAGAATACATGGTGTTCCCATACCACAACCTACTTCTGTAATGCCACTGTTTGTAATGATCTAGTGACAACAGAGGCCAGAGTAGAATCGTAGCTGTACCGTACGCTCTGTGCACACTTGGAGCGGAACATACAGTTGCTGCCTTGGATGCAATCCGCAGCCACACTGTAAGAAAAGCAGGTGGTGGGATCTACTCCAACTTCTAACATCTTAACTTTCGCATTAGAAGTGGAACCTGGTCTGGCTCTGCCACTTATCCACTTGCCAACTTGTGCTAGTAAGAAACGCAGGGCTTTAGCTGAGGTAACGCACACAGAGGTACAGTATCTAGTGACTGAATGCACTGCAGCAGCATCGTTTCCTCTCCACTGTGACATGTTGTCATACTTCTTGCACACAGGGACCACAAAGTAACTTTAACCATTAATTTCAATAAGGTCATTCCTTATTTAATAATTTTCCATATAAAAAAGAGATTTTACCTCTAGGGAAGATAAAATGAAACAATGCACTGTTCATTCCTCTCAGCCATTTTTTGTTAAAGGGCATTAAACTAGTCAAGTGTGGAAAATATCCTGTAGTTCTACTTATTTCCACTGCTACTTTCATCCCACTTACCTAAGCTGTGGTGTAGAACTTCCTGCCAGCTGCTGACCCTATTTGGGCATGACGGCTGCTCCCTTCACTTGTTTAAAAAGGGTCTTTAAATGGTAACGGGCTTCTGCTTCTTCCTTTAAACTCTTCTATGAATATGTATTTAACTTCATGTTATTTTCAGTTACGGCTCATTCTCAAAATGAATTTGTTCAGTCTTCTCACTAAACATTTTGTGACAGCGTGACTCTAAAATGACAAAGGGTTTCTGCTTAATGTAGAGAGCAATAGTTCTCCAATCTCTGCTACAGGAGAAGCTCTAATGTCTATTTAAAATTATCTACTTGGAAATTTAAAAAAACCAGTGATCTAGTGGTACATGAAATAGTCACAAAATAAGCAAGCTACTTAAAGTGTGATATTCTTATCATTCAGGTATGAAAGGGACACTTTTTCCACTCACAAAAAAGATCAGCATCTTCCACAAAAAATATACTTGATTTTCTCATATGAAATGTTCCACTGTTTTCAAAAAAATGGACGCTTGAGGCAAACAGTGCACTTACAAGCCAAAATTCCAACGGCAAAAAATGAATTTAAAAAACATTTTTCCATCAACAAAAATCAGTTTTTTTTTTTTCCTCAATCAAAAATCAAACAAAAATTCATTTTCTCAAAGGAAACCCCATTTTCTCAAAGGAAAAATTGAAAAAAATGAACACGGATATTTTTAGCATCTTTATATATCCAAAGAAATAACTCGTAGAGGTTAAAGCACAGAATGTCTTAGGCTGAGATCATTTAGTCCAACAGCCCTGCTCATGAAGGGTGAACGAGAGCAGGTTTAGCCCAGGACTGTGTCGAGTTGGATTCTGACTATCTCCAAAGATGGAGACTCCACAATATCTCTGGGCAACCTCTACCAGTGTTTGACCAGCCTCACAGTAAAAAAGTGTTTTCTTGTCTTCAGATATATTTCGCTTTGTGCCCACTGCTCTTGTCTTGTCACTGGGCATCATGGAGATGAGCCTTGTTCCCTCTTCTTCATTGCTTCACATCAGGTATTTATACAGATGAGTAAGATTCTCCTGAAGCTTCTTTTCTCCAGGCTCAACAATCCTAGCTCTCTCAGCCTCTGTTCATATGAAAGAGGCTCACATCCCTTAATGATCTTTGCATCTTTGCTCTGGACTTGCTCCAGTAAGTCTTGTGCTGGGGAGCCTAGAACTGGACCCAGTACTCCAGGTGTGGCCTCATCAGGGCTGAAGAGAGAGGAAGAATCACTTCCCTTGACTTGCTGGCAAGACTCTGCCTAAAACAGCCCAGAAGGCTGTTGGCTGTCTTTGACACAGGGCCATATTTCTGGCTCATGGTCAGCTTGGTGTCCACAAGGACACCCAGGTCCTTCTCTGCAGAGCTCGTTTCCAACCAGTTGGCCCCCAGCATGTACTGGTCCATGGGGTTATTTGTCTGCAGATGCAGAACTTTGCATTTCCCTTAGTTCAACTTTGTGTGATTCCTCTCTGGCCGGTCCATCAGCCTGTTCAGGTCCCTTGAATGGCATCACAACTCCTCCCAGTCTTGTATCTGCAAACTTAATGATACTGCACTCTGTCCCACTGTTCAGGTCTGTTTAACTGCTAACATGAAGATTTTAAGTAGTACTGGCACCAGTACTGACCACTGGGGTAGGCAATGAGTGACTCACCACCAACTAGACCTTGTGTTGCTGATTAAAACCCTCTGAGCCCAGCCAATCAGATAGTTTTGAATCCACCTCCCTGTCCACTTATTTCACCCAACCTTTGTCAGCTTGTCTATAAGGATGTTATGGGACACAGTGTCAAAGTCTCAGTAAAAAACATTCATTGCCCTCCCATCATCCACCAAGCTAGTCACCTAATTGTAGAACACTGTCAGGTTAGTTATGCGGTGTTTCCTATTCATAAATCAATGCTGACTACTCTCGCTTGCGTTCTTGCCCTTCATGTGTTTGGAAGTGCCTCACAGGAAGATTCCCTCCATCACCTTCCTAGAGATTGAGGTGAGGCTGATCAGTGTGTTTTTTCCCAGGTTTTCCTTCTTGTCCTTCTTGAAGACAGGAGTGATATTTGGTCTCCTCTGGCCTTCAATCACCATGACCTTTCAAAGATAATTGAGAGCGGTCACACAGTGACATTAGCCATCTCACTCAGCACTCACGGGTGCAGCCTATCAGGCCCCATGGACTTATGTGTGTCTAGATTAAGTGCTCCCTAACCTTCTCCACCACCTCGTCCTCCTCCTCCCTTGATCCAGACCATCCCTCTGACCTCAGGTGCCTAGGATTCCTGTAGCCTGTCATACCTGTAAAGACTGACACAGGACTTTGAGTACATTGGCCTTTCCTGTGTCCTTTGTCACCAGTTCCCCTGCCCCATTCAGCAGCAGGTTCATGTTTTCCCTAGTTTTCCTTTCACTGTTTATGTACTTGTAGAAGCATTTCCTGTTACCCTATCCTTTGTCAGACTCCACTCCAGGTCAGCCTTGGCTTTCTTAACCCTATCCATGCAAGATTAGACAACAATTCTATACTGCTCCTGGGTCACCTGATCCTTTTTCCACTTCTTGTGCATTTCATGTCTGAGTTCAGTCAGGAGCTCCTGGCTCATCCATGCACCAAGCAGGACTGGCTCCTGACACCTTTGTTTGATTTCGTGCTTGTTGGGATGGACTTTTCTTGAGCTCAGAGGTGATCCTTGTATATCAACAAGTGCTTTCAGACTCCTCTCCTTTCCAGGGCTGTAACCCGTGGGATTCTTCCAAGCAGATCTCTGAAGAGATGTATGGACCGGTATTGGTGGCTGTTACGCTAACAATGACTTCTTTCTCTATGCATTTATTTTCTATTACTTTGCTAGCTTACAAATTTGTGTGAAACTAAATAAAAGGAAGTTTACATTTCAATCATTGGCTATCCTAATGCTAGTGACATCGGATATCCAACATTGAAAACGAAACGCAAGGCAGAGATGAAGACTAATTTTGCATTTTATATACAGGTTGGCATGGTTTCAATGCTTTTTCATTTTAGTGTCCTTCTTATATATTGAAGTATTTAACAGAGAAAAGAACAAAAAAGAGACAAAACTGCTTAAAGACTTTTTAGGGTGTGTAGAAACAGAAATACCTATCGAAATAATTGTTTGCATAATCATGATATAAACAAGCTGCAATTAGGATGTAGTTATCATTTCATTATGCTGCTCATTATGACCAAGATATCCTGTTTGTTCTGCCTGTTCAAACAGAAAAAAACCCCAACTTATTAATGAAAGCAATTCTTTACAGTGTTTCAAAAGGAAGCTGGAGCTGGTAAACACATGTTCTTATGGGAAATTGCCATAATCCTGACTATATCCCAGCAGGGTCTGAAAATATTTCTCACAAAGTCTCTTCTATAAAATCTAGAACATATGTATGACAGACTATGTTTCACGTCCTTTTAAGGAACTTACTAGCTTAATGAAGAGGACATTAATTTTGCATTTTCTTTCATATGTCTGCCTTTTGATACAGGTAGTCTGCAATATTTGTTTTCCCTCCTGTTTTCATGATTTCTGCACTTTCATCAATCTGTCAAAGAGACCATGAAAGTTTACATCTAGACGCCGCACTGACAGCATCTTTCTGTAGGCTTCTAATGCAGTATATCCAACACATAAGTCTATTGATAAATGCATTTCATTACGTTCATACTATTATGCTCCCACCATTCTTCCAGGACAATTATCAGAAAAATCAATGCAGTTGTTATTTTTTATGTGGCTGCTAAGAGGTTTTGAAATTGATCTTACAGGTTTTTTATTACTATTGACTGATACGTCAAAAAGAACACAAACAGATCAACACAGCTCCCCTACTAATTGTTATTCAGCTAAATATCTATAAGCCATTAGGGACATATAAAAGTCACAAATTTCTGGATCAGGAACACTATCAGTGATGAAAATTTTAAAAACTTCACGGCTTGAAAAA
Organism: Larus michahellis; assembly: GCF_964199755.1. Classification (NCBI taxonomy): domain Eukaryota; kingdom Metazoa; phylum Chordata; class Aves; order Charadriiformes; family Laridae; genus Larus; species Larus michahellis. The sequence goes on from NC_133930.1 coordinate 67,670,625, forward strand.
TGTACATCACTCTTTACAATCTAAAACGGACAGCATGATTCCCTCAGCTATTTTTTCTTCACTACTTCTTTTCTGAGTTTTCATCCTCTTGGATCAAACAAGGCAATGCAGTTAAAGAAAACGAGATCACACTAGACATGGAAACACTTTGAATGCAACCAGAGACAAATGGAAAAAATATCTTGAACTTTATATTCTAAATACAGTTCTTTCATATTCCAAATCAGACACCTAGCAATTAGTCCTCCTGAAGAGCTCTTTAATGCAGTGTCACCTACTGTAATTATCTATTTTTACTAAAACCAGAACCAGTAGCAGTCAGAACTCAGCCAGAACTACTGTATATGTTGTCTCTGAAAGCATGCATCATCTCCTCTCTCAACTGCTATTTTTTCCAGAATTGTTTACCAGACAGATGAACAGGCATGCCTCATTGTCTTCCACTCACTGGAGCAATACTGACTTTTACAATCTCTGCAAGTTTAAATTATGTGTTTAAAAGACAGCACGGATAAGGAAAGGGAGGTGGGTGCACTTCTGCCCTGTATAATTTACTACATTTGCAAAAAGCAAATTCAGAACTCCTCCATTCTGACTCACCAGTATTTTACTCTTGCATTTACTTCGGTATTGGTAGAAACAGCTGCAGAAAATGCAGGAGAAAGGAAAGAAATTAGACCTTTAATGAACATACAGAAATTTGTAACCAATGCCCTCCATGTTGAAGTATCACAGATGGTAAGATTAGTTTTTAAACCACTGTGCCTTCCTTTACCACATGCATAAATACTGCACCAGTATTTTTAACTTTTTGGATGTCAGTTGGCCACAATGACTTGCTACTGCCGTTGGAAACTAGACCACAGATGTCCTACCGCTAAAGTTTAAATCTATCTCTTGGGTTTGACTCCATACTATAAATTACTAAAACAAACAGAAAACTTTTCATTTGCACTTCTGTTACTTTCCATCCAGGACTCTACTCTCCAGACAACTATTCAGTCTCCCCTGCTCCATTATATGTGACTCTCTTAAAGCCCAAGATTTTAAGTGCTCTGCCTAAAGGACTCTAGCTACTTCTGTGGGTGTCACTGTTAATTAAGGACACATGGAAAGGAAATGAAGGAGCCAAAAAGCAGCCTTGCTGTCTGGAAAAAGACCAGAATACATGGACACAGGTGACAACAGTAGGAAAAATCAGAGCTGGATAACAGGAAACGTTTGCAGCTGAGAGAAACAGTCTAGTGCCTCGTGTTCAAGCACATGAAGAAACTGAATGACTCAAAAATCAGCCTCAAATGAGTGAAAAATTGGGGCAATGATGTCAAAGTTTCAAAGGTAATGGAAAAACAAAAATATTAACAAGGATGAGCCTCTCGAGACTGTTAGGAACACAGTTTATTTTCTTTTTATATATTCCACTCAAACTTCACTGAACAAGAAGTCATTCATAAAGCTATCAAACCATGTCATGAGCTAGACAGTGAGAACTAATAAGTTTAATAGCTAAGATGATAAGATAGGGCCTGGTGATAAACCAGAATGGGACAAGACAGATACGCTTATGTATGGACTGATTTGTAACTAAGTTTTTTACTCAGCAGTAGCTTCGTTTTTGCTCCACACCAACTACATTTCTGTTCAAGGCAACAAGAAAGCATGCCAAAACAGATGGTTCTGGTCTCTGGTAACTATTAACTAATATCCAATTCTGATTCCCAGCCGCTAGCCTTCACAAGTGAAATTATGCAACCATATCTCTTAGGATGACCTCTGAAAGGGACTGTAATTTAAGATACAGAAACTGTATGCCTGAGCTGCTTATCATACAAAGAGGACTGCTCTCACCATTGAGCTATCATCTTCATTTCTAGTCCCCCCAACTCCTCCAGCTCCACCGAGATAGCCCGTACTGCACTCTTGAACTCTCCTCTTGTAATGACTATTGGGCCCTCCAGGAACAGCTGCTACATTTAGTACAATCTGTTGACAGGGATTACTGAAAGAATGTATGGCCAAATACCACAATCTCTGTTTTTTTTCACTAAAAATTATAACAACCAACATTTCTACTCCTAGTTCTAAGAGGGTGTAAAAGAATAAAATTAGAAACTGGGAATACATCTATTTACTGAGGAAAAAAAAAAACCTGAGAACATTTGGCAGACAGCAGCTTAGCTTCACAAGCAAATATTTAGTTATCCGCAACTGACAAGTAAGCAGAAACACTGATTGGCTAGATTTGGTTTAAAATCTGTGCAAGTAATTTAGCATCAATGTTATAATGTTTAGTTTTGAAGTAAACAATATTGTCATAGGAAAGCTTGTGCTTGTGGATAGTAGCACTATAATTTGTAGTTTTATTAACATAATTTTCTGCATCTATAAAGCACATCATCAGTCTTGGCATGTGACCAAGGTACAAGTGTAGTCACTTTACTGGGAATAAATGCAGTTGGCTAGGCAGTGTTTTAAGACTGTTATTCCATTTTTCCAACAAAGGAATATTTCTTTTACTGCCTCTTTTTCCCACACGCATGCACACTGAAACAAGCAACAACACTCCAGGTAGGATCTGCCCCAGTTCCAGGAAGAGAAGACAGCTTTAATACTCCTCAGAACAAATCAGCGCCAGTTGCAACTGTTTAAGAGATTATTCCTTTTAAACGAGCTCCAGTCTTTTCCATTCACTTGTTGCAAGGTAAAGGGGCATTACATCTGGTGAGCAGGGAGGAACAAGGATTTCCTGGTTCATATATCCTACTGCACAGAAGAAAGCATTGCCAATCCCAGAATTTGCATTGTGGAGTACTGTCAAAGTTGGGAACCTTATGTGGTCCAGGATGTTCATATGGTGTTTCAGTTACACAGATGATTCACTGATCTTTATCATAGCTGTATAGTCTGAAAAGGAACTCTGGATTGCAACGTCAGTTCAGCACTTAGCTGCTACTGATGAATATGATCTTAGGTTGCTTGTTATCTAGCAAATCCATCTTCCACAAAGTATATTCCTGCTACTCAAAAGTCAGTTGTAACTCTCACAAATACTCTTAGGAGATGAGAAATGATGTCTTACAAGTGCAGAAGAACCCTGGCTGGGCAAAGAGAAGAACGCACTGTCTGCAGCTGTCAGAGTCCTCTGTGAACTGGTGATTCAGGCTCACGTAAAATATGAGCGTCCCTTATGTCATCACCATCAGTTCTTCTCTGTGAGCAGTTGCACTATCATAGTAAAACCTTATGTGAACTACAGTACAGATACTGCACTGAACAGACATATAACAGGCATATATTCAGACATATAAATTTTGCAACCTTACTGCCTTAAGAACGATACTGAGCTTAGAGAAGGCAGACTAACAGGGGTAAGTGAATTCTGAATCTGCCTGAAAGCCTAGATCCAACAGAGTCTCCAACCCTCACAGCTGCGTTCTCAAAGTTCTGACCATTTATGAAAAATTTCACCTACTTCAGCTGTTCAAACATTCAAAGATCCAACACAGCCACAAGCGCAGATAAGCAACTGAGTTTTGTAGCAGTACCGTTCTTTGTGGATTTACAGAAACGCATGCAGAGCCATAAGAAGTGCTGGAAAGTCACACAAAGAAACTACTAAGTGGCTTATGGGAGAGTTTAGACAAGAGATTAGGCACATCTGTAGAACCATAAGTGGCAAGGACAACAATCTCTCCTCTGACTGACTGAGGGACTCAAAGAGCCCATCCACAAAATACTTACGAAGCCACATTCTTCCCTGCAAGATAACTCAACTTTCCATTTGCCTGCAAGTTAGTTAAGGCTTGTACGAATTCTCTAAAAATGTAGCAGGGCCTTTTAAGCAGTTATTTCCAAGCTAAGGAAAGTGGATCTAAGTCAGATCTAAGTAAGATCTTTCAGAATCACCTGGCAGTCTCACTAGAACAGAAAACACACTGTTATGTACTTGTGTATACATGGAAACCAACAGTGCATATAACAAACAATTCTACAGAATATGACATTCTGGCTAATACACTGCAGAACCTAAAATTCACATTTACACTGAACAACGAGACACGATTTGCTGTTAAGGTAACTGTGATTCACATACCCACCTGAAAACCAGAGCTGCCAAATCAGCCAGTCTCCAAAACTGAACTCCGGGGAAGATACTTTAGCCCCCCGATGTCATGACATATGCGCACTTTCCAGTTCAGAAATGTGAAAAGCTCCTTTTCAGTCTAGAAAAGAGCAAGCACTGATTATTCTCCTGCTTTCACCAATGAATGACCTAACGGTTCTGGCATCAGCTGTGCTGGCTCCAAACCACCACCTCTCTCAGCCAGGACAGGGCTCCTTCGAGTACTCCACGGGGTGTGAGTAGGGGATGCAAAGAAAAAAAAAGATTACTCTCTCTTTCTTAATATGCACTAAATTTAGTTTTCAAAGCAAGAAAGAGAATCACTTCCTTCACTCTGCAGAATTATGGTGATGTAAACACAGCACTGTTGATTTTTTCACTTTCTTAATTTTATGGAACCAATCTCCCTCAAAGCAGGTTATTTATTATGTTGCCACCCTGGATGGAGGCCCATGTCTAAAAAAATTGTAATCTGCAAATATTTTTTAATGATTTTGTAAGTGCTGTAATTTTTCAAGCAACCTGTTTGGTTTAAACCACTGCATTTACAGGAAAATATTTTTTGTGTCTGTTGGTCCTGGTGAAACTTGCATTTTTCATGTTGCAGTTGGAGATCTAAAATACACTTAGGGAACATTATGTTACACTATACCTGTAGTTAAAACATCGTTTTCACTTTCTCCCTCATCACAGCAATCAATCCTAACATGTTTTTAAAATTTAAAAAAAAAAGAAGAAAAAAAATGTTTTTCTTAATCTGGATTCCAATCTGTTCCAAGAGCCAAAATTACAGCAATGGATTGATAATGCAGTATTTTCTTATGCAGGTTCTAATAAGATTGAATTTACGATTAATCACACTGCGCTATCCCCATAACCAAAACAACCTCTGAAATTGCAAGATCTCAGCAATATGTAAAAAGCAGCTCTGTTAACAAGATCTACAAAAGGGCTTTTTCCTTTACGTTTTGAAATTGTGAAAAATATAAAGGATATAATATCAATGAATGGACTAAAACAAAACAAAAAATAACTGAACATATCCTATCAAGCTATGAAGAAGATTAAATTAGACCAGAAGCACAATCTGGAACAATGGGAAATAAAACAGCACATGCACAGCAGTGGGAAATCTGCCATTGATATATTTTGGAGCAATGAATGTACAAAGGCTCAAGTTTAAATTGCGCAGCTAGTAACTAGTTCATTGTACCCCCTCTGTGCTTTAAAAATATTTTCCTAAGCAGAGCTACCCAAAGAATTCTTCAGATACATTTGTTTTGAATGTCTGTAATTTAACGCTATCACCAAACCCAGGTTAAAATAATATATTCCCATACAGATCAGGAGATTGTGTATGACATAGCTTTCCATGGAAAATTATGATTGAGCAGAAACATCGGGAATTAACAATTCTGTTCTTTACTCATTTTAGAAACATGAAATCTGACCAGAAAAACTTGCTTAATAAAGTAAGCTTAAAAGATACTGATCTTTTTTTTCCTCTACTTCCTGCAAAATTTTAGGAAAAAAGCCACTTCTACTCCAAAGTGTGACTCCTTGGAGAAAACACACATACAATATTTGCAATTACTAGGGAAAGCCCATTGCAAATTGAATTTATGACTTTACAAGTGAAAATACAGCAGCTGAACTAACAAAATCAGGCTGTGTTGATTTTGATTTTTTTTATAACTACCTCATATCAGTAAATTCTATGGCAGAAATAAATTTTATTTCATGTTACCTATCTGTTCTACTTTAAATACCAATGGCAATGCAGGAAGTTCATAAATGCGAATCCTCAGGAGGCTTACACGCATCACTGAGAACAGTAAAAAGAATGGTTACACATCTGCAGTCTGAACTTTGAGATGAATACAAGTAACTTGTGAATGCGCATTTTTCAAATGATTGCGCCCATTATTTTCCACTGACTCATGATTGTTGGCAGAAATGAATAATACATTTTAATATAGTCTAGAGATTCAGCAATCACAGATACACAGAGTATGTATGGGTATATATCCATCTTCTATGCATACATAATACTAAAGCTATAGGTTGTCATCTGTTTTTAATACTAAAACACCAAATAATTTATAATGCAGAACTGTAAAATATATATAGAACACTGCATCAATCATGTAAGAATACTAGTGCTGTTCAACATTTCTGTAAATCCTCCATTAAACTTAGATTTGAGACTGAATCAAAGACTTATATGGATCAAGTCATGGTTGCTTGGAACATTGAAAGAGAGACATAAAATGCTGTGCTATTTCATGTCAAGATTATTTGCAGTTCACTTCATTATTTCAAAGAATACAAGTGACTGAAATACAGTGCACTCAACATTAAAGCCAGTGCTTATTCGTTCTCTTTAATTCAGGAGGCAACCACTAAATGACAATTGGGAGATCAGCTGACAGGACTCCTAAATTATTTGACACAATCAGTACACTGCTAATGTAAGCAAAGAAAGAGCAGAGCCTTGTGCAGCTATTCAGTGACATTGTCAAATAAGAAGGAATTAACTATTTGAATACTAACGATGTTGTGCTTTGCATTTCTACATTCCTTATCAAGCTTCATAATGTACCATAAGTCATTAGTCAAGATAACAACCATGACTTGTTCTGTATGGAAAACACACAGCAAAACGAAAATTCAGCCATTCTGTCCTACACGGTGCCTGAAAGTATAAAGTCCATGTGTCACCTAAAACCACTCTGTAGCAAAGTAAAACTTTACCAAACTAAAGAAACACCACGTGAGAAAGTGTGTGTGAGTGTACGCATTGTCCTTGTCTTTACTCGTGCAAGACTTGTGAGACATGCATTTTTAGGAGAATTGAACATAACATTCAGGAAATTAACGGTTACGTATGATTCCAAATCAACTTCAGAAGGAAGTGATCCATACAAACCTGCACAATACTTTGCTTTAACAACAGTTTACTCCAGGTACAATTTGAAAAGTACTGTGCCGTAAAAGCATTCACAACTTCCAAAGTCTTTTGGCAAAGGCAATGAATATTCAACATCTGCAGGGACTGTTGCAAGTTCATGAACTACAGAAATAAAAAAGATACCTTCTTTTGGTAGCCTAGTTCTTGTGTAAAAATCCAAAAATAATACACCCTAGTAACAGCATCTACAAAGAACCAGATACTTGGCCCTGGAGTAAGACAAAGCAGCAAAGGGCTTATGGCAACTATGACTGCTAATGCAGGCTCCAGCACTTATATTAGGATGAAATCAAGCATAGCAGAACTCAGCCTTTCCAAACCACGCATTGGTTTGGGGGGAGGTGGGGAATTCTGTGTCAACATCTTTAATAAAGCAGATGTGACTCATTGCACTCTCATTTAAAATCAGAAACCGAGGTCTCTCCTTTTTCCACTGAATCAATGGCAGCAGCACTGGGGCAATGATCTTTCATAAATTTCTGCTCTCCGTACAATCACTTCATTTAAATTGTAGCATCTGACAGTGCAGTTTTGGGACGCAGTGCTCAAATCCTGGCTTTAGTTTGCCTCCTTAATGCCATGCAACACCCTTATTCACCTTCTGCAGTGGCACTGATCAAGAAAAATGTTGAATTAATTTAATCAGTATACCATCCGCATAAATCTTCCTAAGCTGCTTTTTTTCATTGAAGAACACATTTCATTTATAACTGTTGTTTCAATAAACCAAGTAACATGAGGTATCTTTGCTCAATATATTCTGAATGCTGAAAGCATCTGTTAGGTCACATTGGGTTTTGGGTTTTTTTAATTATTATTTTTAGGATGAGAAAAAGGCGTTTTTCAAGCACTTCCCTGCATCTTTCATTTTCTCATTTAAGTTCCTCAATCCAAATTCAATAATCATCCATTAGAATTTCAACACCTTGTAGTCCTATAGTGGTCTGTTCAATTACTTTTAGAAATATCCTGGAAAGGACTAATGCCAAACAGTATTCTCTTAAGTTTGTAACATTCAAATGCTGCATTTGAAGTTAGAAATTTAGAACTTGCCTCATTTACATTTGCCTGCCAAAATATATATCCTGCATTTTGTCCCATGATGATTTTTTGCTTCATGTGAGCTTTAATTGGAAATTCAAGGGAAAACTCCTCTGTAAGTAACATTCCCTGCAAGGGTCACAGTATGTCAAGTGTATCCACCATTTGTGTGAAGTCTACACACTGCCCTGCTCACATGTGGGAGGCCTGTTTTCTCTGCAACGAGGGTCAAACCACTTTCCTATTCTGTCCTCCACCTGCACCCTTTTTTTTCCCCCCTCTTTTTTACCTTTTGGACAACCAACTCTACTGTCCCATCCTCTGCGCACTGAAATTCACTAGGACATTCAGTGGCTAAACTCTTAACAAACTGTAATACTCCAGATTTCGAAGTGAAACTTCCCGTTGATGCAAAGTGGGTTTTGCTCACGGTCAGGAACTGGGGCACCAGCGGGTAACCAGCACTACAATTCCATGTGGGAGATGAGTCAGCCTTAGGCAGAGCATATATCTGCACATATTGTGGCCATGGGCCAAAACCCCAAACCTTGGACTCAAAAACTCACTCACGAGAACTCAATCTCCTTGTCACTCAGACCAGCCCACTTTCATTTAAGACTACTTGATGATTCACACAAATTTGACTGTATACATATATTTGTGCATCCAGTCAAATGTAGGCAGGTATTTACTTTTAAAGCAAACAAATACTATTAAAAAGCACTTAACAATTTTACTGCAAATATTAACTTCTCTCATAATTAGCAATGACACTTGACCATTAACATCTATGCAAATATATTTTGATAAAGCTAAAATGAAGAAAGGACAAAAACTTGACAATTTTTCATACTTTATTCCCTAGACATAGCCTATGATGTTATTTGTAAAAATTCTTTGAAGTAGTGTAAACTACTGTAAATTTAAGCAGTGTCAAACAACAACCTTTTATTTCAGTTACAGTTTGGTGGAAACTGGAAGATTTAGTGAAGAACAGCTAAATTATTCTCCAGAAACATCCATGCCCCTGTGATCAGAATGTAGTCTTCTGAAACTGTCATTATTTTTCCATTTGAGAAACCAGAAACAGACTGCAACTGCACTTCCACCGCTACCTACAATACTGCTATCCAATACTACTTGTTTTAAATGACACAGGCAGTGGATACGACCCAGTATTAGTGCTCAGTTGTGCAGATATTAGTGCTCTAACAAACGCGTGGGATGAGATGATGGCAGGAGTGCCAACTATTGAAGTGGTAATATTATTTTACACTGTAACATTGTTGGTGGCTTCTTTCAGAGATTCCTAAAACCCCTTACAAACACTGAATTACGTTTTTGAAACTATGTTAAAAAATAAACCTCACTACATCAAAACCCACAATGTTACAAAACTGATGCATGGGACATTCATTTGCTTGTACTGATTTTGATACACTAATGTTTTACAAAAGGATATCTACCTCATGCAGGGCAAAACCAGAACTTCTCAGAAATATCATGTGGCTATTCCCCTTTCTTCTTTTCCCCCATCCAGCATTTAGCTAGTATTGTTTACTTTAGTCTGTCCAAGCCCTGTAGTGAATGGAAGATCCTTTGTACCTTTACTGCTTTTTCAAGGATGCCCATCAGTATTGTCCAAGTGTTTCACAAACATTCATTAATTCGTTCACAATCCCCATTACAAGATGAGAGCGCATTATTATCCCCGTTCAGAAATTGGAAACAGAGACAAAGGGACTTATGGGAAGCCACAGAATAACACACCAGAAGGGCCAGGATCAGAAACAGCACATGGGAGTACCCGCCTATCTGTCCCTATCTCCAGACTGTGCTGATCGCTGCCAGAAGCGGGAGACAGCTCTTACTCCAGTTCATTTCTTCTACATATCAGACGCTGAAAGGCTCAATGTAGACAACCTAAATGTGAAAGCATACAGCTTTCATGGGTACCTGCTATATAATGATTTGGGTTTCATACTTAGCACCATGCAAAGCCACCGTCACAGAAGCAGAGACACAGGCTAGTCAGTGTTGCCTTGTCTGTATTAATTATAATGTCTCCTCGCAGCGTTTCACAGAAATACACAGAACAGTTGAGGCTGGAAGGGACCTCTGAAGGTCATCTGGTCCAACCTGCATGCTCAAGTAGCACCAGCTAAAGCCAGTTGCTCAGGACCACGTTCAGATGTTTTTTGAATATCTCCAAGGATGGAGACTGCACCACCTCCTTGGGCAAGCTGTGCCAGTCCTTGGTCCCCCTCACAGTGAAAAAGTGTTTCCAGATGTTCAGAAGAAACCTCCTGTGTTCTAGCGTGTGCCTGTTGCTCCTTTTTCTGTTGCTGGGCACCGCTGGAAAGAGCCTGGCTCCAACCTCCTTGCACCCTCCCTGCAGGTATTTATATTATTGATGAGGTCTCACCCTGAGCCTTCCTCCTCTAGGCTGAACAGTCCTAGATCTCTCAGTTTTTTCTCATGTGAAATGCTCCAACCTCATAGTCATTTTTGCAGCCCTTTGTTGGACTCTGTCCAGCATGTCCACGTCTCTCTCACAGTGGGAACCCCAGTGTTGAGTAGCGGGGAAGGATCACTCACTCACTGTTGACTCACTGCTGGACATACTCTGTCCAGTGCAGCCCAGGATACCATTGGCCTTTGCCAAAAGGGCACACTGGTCTCCTGTGTTCAAAGTGGTATCCACCAGGATGACCAGCTCCTTTTCTGACAAGCTGCTTTCCAGCTGGGTGGCCCACAGCATATATTGGTGTGGGGGGTTGTTCCTCCCCAGGTACAGGGCTCTGCACTACTCCGCCCACTTCTCCAGCCTGTTGAGGTCCCTCTGGTTGGCAGCATGACCCTCTGGCGTATCAGCCACTCCAACCAGTTTTGTGTCACCTGCAAACTTGCTGAGGGTGCACTTCATCTCATCATCCAGCTCATTAATGATGATGTTAAACAGGACTTGACCCCTGGGATACACTGCTAATCACTGGTCTCCAATTAGACTTTGTTCCACTGGTCATGACCCTCTAGACGTGTCCATACCGCCAGTTGTTGACCTATGTCACTGACTGCTCATCCAGCCAGTACACAAACGGCTTCCCTGTGAAGATCTTATGGGAGACAGTGTCAAAGGCCTCACTGAAGCCTAGGTAGACACTAACCACTGCTCTCCCCTCATCTACCAGGCTAGATATTTCATCATAGAAGTCTATTGAGTTGGTCAAGGCTGACTTCCCCACCATGCTGACTACTACTGATGATTTTCTTGTCCTTCATGTGCCTGGAAATGGTTTTCAGGATTAGCTGCTTGAGCATCTTCCCAGGAACTGAGGTGAGGCTGACCCGCCTGTAGTTCCCTGGGTCCTCCTTCTTGCCCTTCTTGAAGATGGGGGTGACATTTGCTGTCCTCCAGTCTTCAGGTACTTATCCCTGTCACCATGACTGATCAAAGACTATTGAGAGTGGCCTCACAATGACATTTGCCAGGTCCCTCAGGACCCATGGGCGCACATCATCAGGGTCCATGGATTTACGTATGTTCAGTTAGCTGAAGTATTCCTTGTCCTGATCCTCTTCCACCAAGGGTACATCTTCCTTGCTCCAACCTCCCCTCATTGAAGGCCAGTCTTGTGAGTAAACACTGAGGCAAAGAAGGCATTCAGTACTTCAGCCTTTTCCATGTTCTGTGTAACCAGGTCCCCTGTACCATTTCTTTACCCTGTTATCTATGTTCCTTCCAGCTCCATTAACAAATGAACCAAGGCTATCAGCTAAACATCCCTGACCACCATGCAATCTGCCAAAAAGGGGAAAAGTGAAGACACCACAAAATGGCTCTCCCATTTTTTAATTTAAAAGCACCTGACTTCGTGACAACCACAAATCTTTTAACTATTCATGTAATTTCCAGTGATGGCTTTTTTCTTTGAAGGAGTTTCAATCAAAAGAAGACACCAAGTTCTCCACTTCTGGCACATGATGAGCTATCTGTGCAGTGCACAGTCCTGTGGGAGGGCTCCCCTAGCATTACACAGGACCACTGAGGGGACTAAGGAAGACTAAGTACACCACGGGAGATACATTCAGCCTCTAGCACCTTCAAACTGTGAAAGTGCTGGAGCTGTTCAGGAAAAGGATGAATCTTTTTCATAATGAAAAACGTTAGGCATTGTTAGATCTCCGTATTACAAAAAGATGTTGGTATTGACAATTCTGCTACTGCAATTCCCTAATATATTTTCTGCTCATTTTATAGGTGGATAAGTGAAAAGAATTAGATAATTTATTCAAGACCACATGGTGCTAGAACCAGGTTTAGCTGGTATGTGCTTGCATACTTATGCTCCATCCGGTGAGCCAAGGCTGTTCTTTTTCCTCAGAAAGGTGTCAAGGACAGGCATAAGAAATACTTTTTTTAAACAGCTGTTTAAGGAAAGATGAGGGAATATTTTATTTATTTCAGTTCAACCATTTATCTAGAAACAAAACATTTCCTTGGCAGATAAGTAATCTGCAACATTCCACCAGGCTGAAAAGCTCAGCTTCACCTTACTCCTCTACAGTGTGTCTCATGTCACAGAAATATATGCCTTTGTAGAGTCTATTTTGTATTCCTCTTTGTTTGACAATACTCGCTTTTATGTGAAATATTTCTGTCATGAAAAAAATTTGCACGAATTCATCTTTTTGTGTCCTAACTTCAATTTTCAAGCCATGTTTTCTCCCTTGTCTTTGTTAAATAGCATGAAAATTGCACAGTAAAAGAATTGGAGACTCAACAGATCTTTTTACATTATATCCTTAGATACATATCAGTTTTGCTGTTTCATGCAGTCTTGTTTGGTTGGTTGCTTGGTTTTTAATGAGGAAATAAAAGTCTATTTCTGAATAAAAAATACTAAAATCTGATGTGCAAGTATACTTGCTTTTGTCAAACTTTACTCTTAAAACATGGTACCTTAATTAGAAGCACACTTCATTGACAAGACTGCGGACTAACTTAACAATTAATCTCACTGACAAAGTAAAAAGAACCCTTTTACACCCATTAAAACCCAAACCAAAACAAAAAACCCCAAAACAAAACAACAAGAAACTCTCAGTAGTGCAGGGCTCTTCCTTGCAATGTTCAAAACCCATAAACGTTAATACTCTTAAAAATATATTCAGATCCTTTTAATAAAGTTGGAGCGTATTTTATATACGATAACCAACTTGCAGTCATTGCTGATATTTTTCATACAAATTCACTTTTTTTTTTTCACATAACCGTGCTCTAGATTCAATGCTTTCATAAAGAACATTTTAAAACAACAACTTTCTAACGTTGCTCCGTCAACCTGGTTTCTCATCTGGATTTTAACACTTGCAAAAAACGTGTAGCCTAGATCTGGAGGTTCTTTAAGGCTGAGCTTAACAATCAGACTTGGAATAGAGACTATAAAATGAATTTTTGGAGTGGAAAATTGCCAGAAGTCTCTCCTACACTCTGTTGCTCTTTCTATAATTCCTTACAGAGAGGAATTAAATTGTGAAATGAACAACTAAACTCAGTGGAAAAGAGAACTAGACTGTCTCAGTACAAAGAATAAGGGACACACACCCAGATGAAGAGCATCCACCGACAACACTGTAGGGAAGCAGTGGGCATGCAGTTGTGGATTTATGTCAGCATGTGTAGGAGTATCCACGGTAGTGTTAATCTAGATAGCACGGTTAAAAATAGCAGTGAAGACAGATGAAAGCAGACTTCAGCATGGCTTAACAATCTGTCCAGAAGGCCTGGACAGCCCTCTCTTAAGTCTAGGCTGGCATGTCTTCACATCACATACAGATCAAAGCTAGTACAGATCTGTCTGCATGTCCTGCAATCGCACTACTCGATTGCAGTGTAGACACATCCAGAAATAGTGCTACTGTAGATACTTTCATCTAAAAACTGCATTTGCAAAAAGCAAAGCCTGGGAACATACCGTAAAGCATATGGGACCTGATGAGGAACACATGCTGGAGAGAGTGTCCATTTTGCTAAATTGTATTAGCAGGGCTAATTCCTCCCCCTACACAACCTGCTTCCCTTGTACTCCTGGAGGACACAGTAACATGTGCTGGTCAGCCCTTCCTGTGGGGATTCACCGAGTTGGGCCAGATTAACCTCATCCTTGAGGCACAGCGACTCACCCAGCTTTACTGTCTAATGAAGAGACACTGTTAGACTCCACAGGCAGCTGTGTCACCTGTAAATGGCGCTCATTCCTCTTCATAAAGTACTAACGCCAGACGTCGGAGCTCTAACCATTAGTTATCTGTTTCAAGGTCAGTCCTTTGAGAAGAACATCAAGATACTAACAATGGCTTCATCCACTACTGCTGCTACCAGGGGCAGAAGCTATGGTGATGCAGAAACCCAGGAGATGATAAAGTCCTTCAAACTCAGGACCGCCTCCCCTCAAACAGTGGTGTGCTGTACAGCTGCAACACTACGTCCTCTACAAACTACTACAGACACTACACCCTCTCAGGGAGGGCTAACTACCATTTGTCCAGCAAGTGACCAAGCGGATTTACGCACATTCTTAAACTGACTGCGTAAGGAATGATTCACTCCAGGGAGATTCTGTGTGCATTTTGCTAAATCACATCCAGAAGACAAGTTAAGAAGGAATGCAGTTCTTCAGCACGCTTAGCTGCCTTATGAGGAGAGTATAAAGACACACAAGCTGGTGTTGACTCAGACAGTTAAAGTTCTGGTCAGAATCAGATCACAGCAGCGGGGATTACATATGGGCTAATCTACCACGGGAAGAAGCGAGCTAGTGAAATACAGAAAATTCTGGGCGCAGGGATAAAAATCCCATGCTGCTGCCTGTCTCTCTGTGGAAACCTTGAGCACGTGCACAGTCGTGCTCTGCTTCGCCGCCTGGCCCTGGGCATCTCGGCACTCAATCACAGCTAAACCTCCCATCATCGGGCAGGGCTGTTCCAGCCATTTCATCTCAGATCCGATTCATGAAGCGCTTCACTAGGAAGGGCAGGGAGGCAACAGTTAACTCCTCCGCATAGGGACCATCACATTAAAGAGCAGAAACACAGTTTCCATTACACTGTTTGCCAATGTGCTTCATCTATGACCTTCAAGAACAACTCTAAAGAAGTGGGTGAAAGTTTAATTGCTGTCTGTTCAGTCTCAGAGAACGATAGCTAAAGTTGCCAAGCACGGTGTGAAACACCTACCCATTAGACTGACATTATCAATGCTTTTGAAAGCACTACCCAGCAGCTGAGATGATTGCTAAATCTGTGTCATATACAGCAGTAGCAGATTCATAATGCTGAAAAATAAGTAATGATTTTATACTAATCTCTCAGATACTGGTTCTCACAAAACTCTGTTCCAAGAAACGTTGTATTGAGCTATTTGTAAACAGAGGCTTCCTGAATCTAGAATTAAGAGTCAACTTATCACCAAAAGCAGTATCATTACTATTTATCAAAAATACAACATGGGACACTAACACAAAGGAACATGTTGAACTAAATGCAAAACCTCCAACCATTAATTTCTGGAACTGCACCATGTGCTCTGTAACACCGTATTACAAATGTAGTTCTCTTTTAAGATGCAACTAATTGCTTTGACAGCATTTCTTCCAAGATCTGGCCTGTTCAATCATAAAAGCAACTACTCTTAGCATTATCAGACTTTAAAAGGTAGTTCTCTTTTACCTACGGAAAAGATAAAATGCCATATGCAGATAACTAATACAAAGACGTATCCAAAGGAATACAAACAAACTCCTAAAATTTATGCTATCAAATTGCTTTAAGCAAGCATCACACCAAGATGTTGTAGAAGGTGTCATATTCAAAAGGACAGTGAAAAGCCGAGTCCTCCTTCTTCTAACCTGCTGTTTGTTCCATGGGTACACTGCCTCACTCCATTCACACCTACCACAAGGATGACCATTAACTTAAACATGAACAATGTTTGTCAAGGGGCCCAGGTAACCATGATTCTGCAGATACGAAGTGAAAAGCATTGGCAGAGTTCAAGATGACGGTATTTATTCAAAGTTCCTTACATTTAGCTGCCATAAATTCCTTCACCTCTAATTCAAAATCTGGTTTAGGTTAATGAAAAGCAAATAATTAATGATGTAAGTATAACTCAATTTCCTGGTGATTCCATTCTGTAACTCAACGTAAGTTTTTGCCCACATCCTAGCAACAAGCACAAATATTGTGCTTTATCCAGTTCTCAACATATGAGTTTGCAAAATCATAATATCCCAGTATTTAACATAATTAGGACACATACCTTAAGACTCTCTGAATGTGCAGGAGGAGAAATGAGCACAAAACTTAGGCTGAGCACATCAGAAGTGTGGGTCAGGGAATGTGGCATGCAGCTTATTTACCTTGCTAGCACTCCTGTTTCTGTGTGCAGTATATTTACTGGTTTTATTTTGCTTTATTTTGTTTGGGGTTTTGTAGTTTTGGTTTTTTGTTGTTGTTTTGGTTTTAAAAACATCTTGGACACAGCATTTACAAATATTCAAATAAATCTCTCAACATGCTGACAACTTCAATATTTAAAATCTTGAGCCAATTCAAAAGCAATTCTTAGGCTCTTCATAAATTTACTACTGTGACTCAACTGGAACTGACAGCGCAGCACACGAAAGGCAGAACATTTACAGTTGTATTTTAGCAAAGGAGAACACGAGATACCTATGTGCATGTATAAACATACTTGCAGTTATACGTTGTTAAGTCTGGACAGTTAAACGTACTTCCTATTTCTTAAGAAAAAATGCCAGCCAGTGTGGCCAGACCCAGCAGAAGAGCTACATGGATGAATAACCAGCAGAGCAGTATCGCTTCAAATCATAATCATGTGCACACCCTTGTCGCGCACATGTGAGAAAGCTATGCAGCACAGCCTGATTTTTACTCACAGATGTAAACAAGTTTGCTAAAATGGGGGGGTTGAAGGGAAGTGTTAAGTTCCTGATTAGAATTCAATTTTGAATGGTAAGTTCCAGATTGATACAGTAACAATAAAACAGACCGGGGGGAGAGGGGGGAGGGTTTATACACAAGGAGAGGTCATGTAACACACTGTATTGAGTTTAAAAGATAAGTGAGACAATGCCTTTTTCTCCAGTATAAACAAAGAAAAATAATGCCAGCAGTTTGACTGCAAACAAGAACTGGGGAGGAAACGGAACTGAAAAGGAAACGCTTACAGCAAACCTTCCAAACCTAATGCTATGATTTAACCAGAAAAAAAACACATTTTCAAGCATTATTCAGTAATTCTTTATAAACTGCAAATCAACCACATTCATATTCAAAATAAGCCTTTCTAAATGCTCCTTAACATACAGGAAAATATACCTAGTGAAGGGTTGCCCCAGCTGCCAAACTATGACAGCGGAATTGTACTTCTCTTTGATACCTCTATGATCTTCAGATCTCTGAATCACTTGGAATTTTACCTTAGAAGATGAAATTACAGTTCCACCTTAGACAGGTAAGCAGCAGGTCATATTTTTACCACAATAATTAATTAATTACTTTTCTCCCCTTCAGTTGCAAACTCTCTTGAGACCTTAAATCAATAAGGTATCTGATGCACATGTTCTATTTTCTTGTTTCCAATGGTTCTACTGCGCATATAAATCCATTCTATAACCACATTTGCATTTAAAGAGAAATTCCCCTGTGTTTACTATGCACCTGCTCCATGTAAACCTATCTTCTCTGCCTCCTTTGAGAAACAGACAGATCTGCCAGAAAAAGAGAGAGCACAGACACAACACTCCTCCAAGTCCTCTTGCCAATTGTCTAAGCATTATTTCCTTTAGTTTAGTTATGGTCTTATTCTGACAACAGTTGAAAAGAACAACTACTCACCCTTCCAAAATCTAATACTTCTCAACTTTTTTTAACATATTTTTCATCTTGACAATGAACATATGTATTTCAACTGGACAAAATCACTGTGTTTTCTAAGCAATACACAGTAAAGCATTGGCAAACGGGTTCCTTACAAAGACTTTCACCTGGAAAATATGAACTTCATTTCACTTAGCATTAATTAACACGGCTGAATAAGGAAGGATGAGAATATTCTCCTTCTGGCATTTTACCTTCAACTGTAACCTGAAATAGATGTAGGCCTATTTAATAAAACTGAAATAAAAATGGCAATTGTTCCCTTCTCTTTCCCTCCTCGCTCCCGTAAACATGCTTGTGATTCATGGGTTGCTTCTGGAGCTCTGTGCATGTAATCAGAGACAGACAGGGGTGGATATAAAGCTCTGCTGTACATCCCATCTAGTCAGCTGAAACATTAAAAAAAAAGGGTGAGGAGAGATAACATGCTGCACCCCACAAAGGCCACTGGAACTACTGGTCCTTGTGCTTGTGAGGTGCAGCATCACCACTCCACGCATACATGACATTAAATGATGCCAGGACCACGAGTACCATCATCCCTGCACTACTGCCAACGTGACTTTTGTGCTCCTGTTGAGTCACCCCACCAGCCTTGCCCCTGGCTGTGCTCCCCTTTCTTGCTGGCATCTCACACAGTGTGGAGGCAGCACTTCCCACGTGTCTCCATTTCAGAGGATAGAAACCAGAGCGGCCGCAGCAGGGCTGTCACACTTTCCCCTTCCTGGTTCTAATCAGGCAAGTGTCCAAGCAGGATGGGTCTGCTGCAGGTGTAGAGACAACAGGGGCCTGGGACATCCTGGAAGAGGACTGTGTGAGAAGGAGAGCTGTACCAGTGCAGGCAAGTGGTATCCCACCTCAGGTACGTGTTGGAAGAATTATTCTTGGACCTATGGAGTTCGCATGGGGACAGGTTTCGGATCCCAGCAAGACCAGACAATTGGGAAGCAGAGGGGCAGTAAGAAACACTTCCAAGCTTCTTGAAGCTCTGCGGATGCCTTGTCAAAAAGTGGTTACAAAATTTGTAGATATTTGGGATTATGGTTTTCCAGACACGAAAAAAATAAATGCAAAGTGACCTATCGCTCACTCACAGTATTCAGGGGAGGGACTGCATCTCCTAAGGTACCACTCAGTCACCTTCTCCAACCAGTCTACCTTTTACACACAGCTCTTTGTAAACTCAGAAGCTGCCCCCGAAGAAATCCATACTTACTTACCACGTTGCTGTCTTGACAGATTCTAGCTAATATAATTGACTATCTTCTATAGGACTTCCTTACCTGAAAGACTGTCCATCTCCTTATGCCAAAATGCCACTTAAAGTATTTTGAGTAGCCCACACTGGATTACACACTCAAACAAGGAGGTTTTTTAACAGGCTGGTCTCTTACAGGCTCCTTGGATTTGGAGATAACTCTTCAATGAACCCTTCTTCTGATATAATTCTATTTTACCCACTTTTTCAACAAGCTACAAGCCACATTTGCTTTGTACGGCACATTGAGTCAATGACACAGATCAGAAACCACAAAGATCTGAAAAATGAATGAACTGCTGGTTTAAGATACCATTAGTGACTGAGTGAAGTGGAACAGTCAGTTTGCATAAGTCAGTCTTTGACACAGGAAAACACGGAAAAATGAAATATACCACACCTTACAAAGGGAGCCTTTTCACACCAGGCATGGGCACTATGCCTATGTGTTAACTGAAGGAATGCCTAAAGGAAAAGCGACTATACCATTTTGGAACTATAGTGGTGAGGCAAGTCTCTTCTTGACAACTGGACAGGTCAAACTCTAATTGTTTTATTCACATGAAAACCCCTTCTCACTGTGTTTTAACTCCCTCCTGAGCGACCCCTCAAACCTGCTCTCAAGACCAGGTTTCCAGCTTAGGTGCGAAATATGGGTGAGAAAAATCCAAAATATGGTGACAGTATGGCACCAGGCATACTCACAGGCTTAGCAGTACAAAGAGAGAAGTGGCAGCCCATGAGCTAGTCGCAGAGGATTTTTAGGGTGAAGAAGCTCACGTTTACGGGTGGTAGTAAGGCAATGGGTCTTATTATTTATGGCTCGTTAGGTGTACATGCAGTACATACATACATCAAATTCAGTAAGGGCAGGACACTATCAAAGTCTGCTACAGCACACAGACTTAAATACATGCACATCATTCAACATAATTCCTGACTGCAGGATCAGAGTTATTTGCACAAGACAGACAGTAATTTGGGTCTTCCTATGCTACAATTGTATCCCTTTCTTCAGCCATTTAAATTTCACAAAAACATCCAACAATCAAGTCATTTCCTCCAGAATAATTTTTTTTAAAACTTTTTAAGCTACCTTTTGCATTTGGATCACTGCGGTGTACAATGAGGCCATGCTTCCAAGATTTTCTACGGAACCATAGGCACTAGCAGTTTTTTGGTGGGTTCTGGGGTAGGGGAGCTTTTCGAGAAGCAGTTATGACTGATTAATATCTCTTTCTAAGAGCTGTGGCTTTAAGCCAACCATTGAAAGTGCCATGAGGTGGTAACACTGACAATGAAGACTGAGACCATTTAGGAGCTCGTTTGTATCCAGCACCATCAGGACCTGATCCTCGAGCTTATCTTCATACGAATTGCATTTGCTCGCATAAAAGCGCTCACTGATACGGGTACGAAAACGGCTTGATCCCTGGTGCTGCAAAAACACGATCTTGGGCTGACCCAAGCGTAAGCCGAGGCACAGTTTTTCTACCAGACAACTTTGCCGCCCCACAGTTACGAACATGCAACTCCTACTTGATTTCCTTCCAGACGTCGGTGGGGCAGGAGGGTGCTGAAGGCTGTGTCCCCCCCGCCGGGGTGGCGGGGCTCCGAGCGGAGCGGAGGCGGATTTTGCGCCGGCTGCGGGTGTCAGCGGCTCTCGCTGCGCTACGCGGGGGTTTCGCGGCGGCACTCCGCGGAGCTGACATCACGTATGTGCTCAGCCCCAGCAAAACCCCCCGCGCTCAGCCCTGATTTCATGCGGAAAGCACTTCCCCGGGGCGGGATGGCAGGGGCCGGGGCTCGCTCCCCGCTCCCGCCCCCCTCCCCGGCCGCCTCTCCCCCCGCTCCCGCACCCCCCGGGGACGGCCCGCAGCGGCACCGGGCGCCTCCAGCGCTACCCGCATCCCCCGCGGGGGACCCCGGGCCCGGCTCCGCGCCCCCCCCCCCGCCCCACGCCGCCCCCGGGGGGACGGCGTTATCGTCGGCAACAAAGCCCCCCTCCCGCTCCTCTACTCTCCGCTCCCCTCGCCTCGCCTCACCTCACCCCTCCGCTCCGCTCGGCCGCGGCCGTTTCACGGCAGCCGCGGGGTGATGGAGACGGGGGAAGGACCCAGGTGCCGCCTCTCGGCTGCCGCCCCCCGCCACTCCCCGCCGGTGCAGGCAGCGGCCCGGCTCCCGCCGCCCCGCCCTCCGCCCCTGCCCTTCCACCGGCCAGCGGCCGGCAGGGACGGGAGGGGGCTGGCCCCGCCGCACGCTGGGCTCCTCGCCCGGCCCGGCCCGGCGGGCGCGCTCCCGGGGGCGGCACTCACCCGCCCCGCCGCGCCCGCGCCTCCTCGCGCCGCCGCCGCGACGGAGGCCTGCTGCGTCACAATGCCGGTCTCGGGGCGCGGGGGGCGCTGCCACGTGACCGGCGGCGGAGGGGGGGGGGGGCGGGCGGTACGGGAGGCGCCCCCCACCCCCCGGTGCGGGGGGGAGAGGAGTCCGCGGGGGCCCTGGTGGCCGCCGGGGGTATCCCTGCGCCGCCGGGAGCCCCCGGGCGAGCGGTCGCCCCGCGGTTGCCGGCGGTGGGTGCCTTCTTCCGCCCCCGCGGGTTTTACGCACGTGTCAAGCGCTGCCCCGTCGTCGTCAAACCCTGAGCGCCTGGCACTAAAAATACCTGAAAATACGGCGTTCAATCCGCTCACATCTGTTTAAAATAAAAACTTGGTGGATTTGGGGGTGGGTTGTTAGGGTTTGGGGTTTTTTTAATTTTATTTTTTTTTTTGGTCTGCTATAAAACCTGGAAAGCGTCGGTGCTTCCCGCCCGTTCACGCCGACAGAGACGGTGGCACCCTGGAACACCTTCCCCCTGAGCGGGTCTCGTCTGCCTTGGCGAGAAACCCCCGTTGCCTCCTCCGGTGCGGAGGGTCCGCGGAGGTGCAGAGGGTGGTCCTGCACCAGCCGCCCTGAGCGCTCGCTGAGGTGGCCAGAAACTGTCCGGCTGCTCCTCAGGGGCTGCCTGGGAAAAGTCCTCCTCCTGACGGGTCGTCCCGAGTGACACCCTGCCACCGGGGCATCTGATGGACACGGGAGAAGAGCAGAAAAGCGAACCTTCGGCTGGTTTTCCTCTTTGTGATTTAGCCTGTTCTGTGCTGTGCTTTGACAGTATTAGCAGGGATTTTTTTTTTTTCCCCCTTGTTCATAGGCACGTTTTCCGTCCTGTCTCTTAAATGTATCCCTTTACATACCTTTCCATCTCCCCCTGCTTTTGTGCGCTTTTTACGTTTCAAGCACAGAACTTCTTAGATTTCATTTTCTCTGATGAGCAAACACAGCAAAAGCCCTAAAGGTGCATGTAGGAAATTAAAGTGAATTTATGCTAGTTTGGCATTTTTGGAAAACTATTGCCTGCAGAACACATAGAGCACACTCAGCAGTACCACAACTATGCCCACATCAGTCAGCATGTAGCACTGCTCCGGACAAGTATCTCTGGAAACAGGGAAAACAGTTCAGTCTCCAGCACAGCGAGTCTGTCCTTCGTATAGGGATTTCTAGTGAAAGTGCTAATCAAATCGTGGCTACTGAACATAAAAAAAAATAACTCATTCCATTTAATCCTGAGACACAGTCATCAGACAGTAATAACCTTGAAAAGCTTTTCATCTGAACCCAGCGACTTGGAGATGAAAGGGAATATAGCTCTCTGTGATATGTTCCTTGAGATATCTAGGTGCTGCAGTGTCAGGCATTTTCAAATATTTTGCAGCTCATTTGACATACTTGCCCAGAAGTGGAAAGCTGTTATATTTCTTTCTTCTTAAATTGCATTTTTAAGATGTGTAGAAAACAAGCTCGAATATGAATGACAGTGAATTCTAATCTTCCTGTGCAAGGTCAACTACATGGAGCAATGATATCTTAACCACCTTAAAAATGACTGTGCTGATTGAGGGTGAGGGGGGGAAGGTTTACTTTGGAAACGTCTTTTGCTTTTATGTCATTCGCTTTTATGAAAGGGCATATTTGGACACTGCACGTTTCACACTTGTACATATATGGAGATTAAGTAACCATTTGGGGTATTTGTAATGCATTTGATTAGGTGGTTTTATACAGGAATGTTGGTCAGCTGTGTGTGATTAAATGGTTTGAAAGGAATGCAGGTCAGCTCCAGAACACAGTGTCATATAGGAGTGTGGCCTGCTTGATGAACAACGTTGATGAAAGACCAAAACCAAAAAAATCTTATTTTAATTTAAAGGCTATAAATACCATCCATGTGCAAATACAACTTGTAAGATAAAAGCTTGCCAAGTGTCTTTGTATGTGTTATATATGATAGTATCTCAATTAGAGCCGATAACCCTGTTTATATATCTACTTCTGAACTCATTGCTGGAAATATTGTTTGAATAAGAAGTGCTGATTAGGCTATATGGCTGTACAAAAACTAAATTGTGATATACAACTTCAGTTCTTGTAGGAATTTCAGGATGAATTTTTACTGCCAGTTACACAGCACCATCATTATTTTTGGTCTAAAATAAAATCGCAGAACGCTCTCTTCTTGCTGTGCGCAGAAACAAAATTTTGCTGAAATGGAAACAACTTCTCATTGGTAATTGTATTCCCAATGGAGGAATGTGGTTCGAAAATGTGTTGCACACTGTTTTTCTAGTACGTTTCTCCAGGATCATTTAATGGTTTGTTGAACCTTGGTATTCCTACTTGATGAAGCCGAGGCTGGTATTTGCATCAGAATGGCACAGCGTATGGTTGGATGCACATGAGAAAAGACAGACGTTCTGTGGGCCAGCAGCACTCGTAAAACTGAATTCTGTGGCCCCCTCAAGGGCGCATGGCAGCCAGCAGCAATCACAGCATCCATCAGCGATCACATGCATTGATGTTAATGAATATGAGAGAAAACCCTCCTTTACTTTTGAAACTCCTCTAAGAGATGACTTTGAGACAGACTTAAAAGTGTGGTGCTTGATAATATTGCTCATGAAGACACGACCACAATTTAGTTAAGGCACAAAGCCCATGGAGATATTGTCCTGCAGGAGGTTTTCTATACCTGTGCAGCACCAACGCTGGTGCCTCTATAGTTGTTGGAAAACGGGAACAGTCCTGCGATGGAAAAGCTGGGCAGGAATAGAAAGGAAGCAGCAGGACCCTGGAAGTGATGAATCCAGTATGTTGCCATTTTTTCAGAGCAGCAAGCATATATAAAGGCAGCCTGTGGACTTCCAGATAGTGACCTAGGACTGCTGACGTGGGGGATCTTCACCAAGGAACACCACGAACAGTATCATACTAAGCAAAACCTAGCAATTACAGAGTAAGTGTATCTCCTGAAACAACAAAGAGGAAGCTTTAACTCAGTCATGTGATGCTCCATGATGATTCACAATCGTTCAAAGCAGTCATCAGGGTGCTTAGATGTTCTCTTTAAAAAAAAAAAAAAATCCCATTCAACTTTGAGGACCGGTAGGAGCAACTAACAGAATTTATGTACTCATTTTAAGAGTTAACCCAAACCAGGACCGTTGTTCCTCTCTTCACCTTCAGATTCTGACTGGAGATAAATGGGACACAGAAGAAGCCAACTTGCACCTAACTTCCAAAAAACATTGTTCTGAGTTTTTACCACCTTCAGTTTGCCCTACAACATATCAAATATTTTGGTCAATTTGGAAAAACTTCTTCATTTTGAATATGGCCAATATAGGTACAGGCATAATTCTGTTAGTCTGAGAGAATGATGACAAAATTGCATAGACTGTTAGAAGTAGTGACTTACTGTTTCTCTTTGATTATAACAAACAGTACAACACGCATGCTGACGAATAATTTAGACTAGATTCTGACTAGATCTTAGATTCATGAAATTGTTACATCTGAAGGAACCGTGAGACTGTGTCCCTGGGACTGCAAAAAAAATGAATTGTGTTTCTGCTGTGTTTTTGGACTCTTTTCAGTGTTCATAATATCTGAACCTGATCTGTTAGCCCACAATGGGACAATCTGCCGTCAATAAATTTCAGAAAGCAAGGAGTTGCTTTGAAAAGAATGTAGATCGGATCCTCATCCATAAGAAGAGACAGGATGACGAAAACTTGAACAATTAGTTCAAAAACATCTTTCAGTGCATACAGCTGTGCGTCTGGGATATGCAGGAAGGTATTTTCTGCCATTTTCTTGGCACCTAGCATGAGGGGAGAGGAGTCTCAAGCCTGGACTTTATTAAATGCTTATTGACTTGATCTATTCTGTTGGGTGAATCACACAGAGAATTTCACAATGTGGCATGAGCACAACTATGCAGAAGAACTGAACATAATATGTATGTTTGGAAAGCTAGTACATGGCATTACTGGATCAAAAGATCAGGGGCAATTAGCATAATAAGCTACTCTAGTTTCTGGCGTAAAGCCTCGTAATTCCTGGTTGAACTAGAGAATGTTTTTCAGAAAGTGATCTAATTCTGA
This sequence comes from Larus michahellis, assembly GCF_964199755.1. Lineage (NCBI taxonomy): Eukaryota > Metazoa > Chordata > Aves > Charadriiformes > Laridae > Larus > Larus michahellis. The sequence continues at coordinate 67,696,466 of NC_133930.1, forward strand.
TCACTGCTAACAACACTGTTGTAATAGACAATTAACTTCACTGCTAAATTATGTATGCTTGGTCCAGCTTCTCATTCAGCTATTTGAGAGTTAAAATTCTGACACTGGCTTTAGTTTTGCCTTTGCCTGCTGTAAATAAGAAGCTCCCCGTTCTCATAGATTTTCTTACCAATCATTTGTTTCCAGTGTATTTTCAAGCCTCCTTTCAAAAACCTTTTTGGATAGATTATAAAGGATTTATTTGAATCCCCTGAGATTTTGACAAGCCCACAACTTTGAATTTGTGAATATTTGATGTCACAGATTTTCATTCTGAAAATTAATATTGGCAAATTGGAAAGCTTTTAAGTGTGGTCCTCAAAAGAAATTACAGATGGCAATACATCACCTTTTTTTCTGTCTCTTATTCCTGTGCTATATGTACAAAGATCACCTTTGGATTATGGCCACATAATCAAGTTGCCACAAGGTTAAGATGAACTTTGAGGTAGCAGATTACATCCTCTGCTCCATAACTGACCTGGTGTAGCTCCTTCTCCCTCCCGTGCTGAAGTCGGATCACTTGCTAAGAGAATGTGCTTTTGTTAAGGGGCAAGTGAGGTTGCACCCATCGGCAGGCGACAGGATGCACAGAACCAGATCCCACAAAGTGGCTGAACCCCACCAGTCCCTGTGTTAGTTTAAGGCATTATAGCATCCTTGTGGGATTACTCAGCTACTGTTTTACATTGGCCATACGCGTGTAGTTGTCGGTCCAGAATGAACACTCCACTTCTCTCCCATCCTGTATGTGTGACCTGCATTCTTTTTTGTGACCTCATTAGACAAGAAAAACAAGAGAAAAAAGAAAAGTTGCGGTTTTCTACATGATTAGAATATAAAGATGTTGTATGGTACTAATTTAGAGATAAGATAAGAAATCATAAGTCTTGGATTTTAAGTTCAACGTCTACATACACATATCCTTTTCAATTCAGTAGGGGTATGAGTGAGTCATTCAAGGAAATCCTGACCGGGCAACACATTAAATTGGATTAAGACCAAATGTTATGTTTCACTTGAGCCTTAAGCAAAATCTGTACCACCATAAACTTATTGTAAGAGCTAAAAGTGAATTACATTCACAGCAACCCTACGAATTAATGAAAAACTTCACAGCTATAAGCAATACATCGCTACTAATTCAACAGTTTTGAAGATGTCCCGATTGAAAACATGGTTCTGAGAAATTTTAAATCCATGATCACTGTAAATCTCTTGGCAGAAGGCTCCATCTCCTGAATTAGGTCAAAGCAAGACATTTCAAACAATCTTTAAGTAATTGTTATAATAATTATATGAAAAAAAACAGTCTGGAGAAATCTCTGGAAACTAGCTGACTGTGTAATAAAAGCCTAAAAGGAAGGGAAAGTAAGACTTACAGACTACTTTGTAATAAATCTCTGGATGAGAAAGGAGGACTATTTCTCATCAAAAAGTTAGGGCGGAAAAGCTTCAACTTTGGGAACTGACCAAATGCCTATATTGGGGCCTGGTACTTCTCTGCTGAAATGAAGAGTTCTGCAACAATTCTCAGTGGACGCAACCTGGGGGCCACAGAGACAAGAAGAGGAGTTTCTAAGCAGTTAGAGAAGTGGCCGTTTTCTGTTTTTGTGTCCCATTGGATCTCAGAGAACGCGTGCAGACACACTGATGCACACAGACACACACATCTAACCGCATGTCTATCTATATGAAAGGAACTTATCACAGTGATAGCTAGAACTAGCCCTGAAAATCAGTCTTGGAAGAAAACACCAATTCTTTATCCCTCTTAATTCCCTGTGAATCACTTAGAAGACAGGATTCGTCAGTTGGGTTAGCACAACAAATAAGAGTATATACAATGGTCTGCCTTGCTTCTCATAAAAGTAAGGGTGCTAACAGTGGCCACACTACACAGTTACAGACCACTCTCATTGTGATGCCTTCTTAAACAACCTCTCGAAATACTCGTGTTAAGATCAAAGGCACTACTTTGGGTAAAAATAATAACAGAGTTTCCCTATATTGAGACAGCTGATAGCAAATGAACGTGGCAGTTGCGTAGCGGTTGAGTACATGCATTTTGTGGATGAGTTGAGAGGAGGCTGCGTCCACGTTCAATAAAGGTGCTGCTTTGTCCTGGAAAACAGCCAGTTCACTTGGAGCATCAGAGAAAAGGGAGTCTGATTTCTGTGATCAGGTGTTGAGGGTTTTCACCTCTTCAGCGGCTGGCAAGATGCTTATGAACATTAGAGTTCACATTGAGAAGACAAATTCCCATTCACATGACTTCTTATCTAGCAAATCTGTGTTCACCGGAGCTTGCTAAAATCACCCCCCTGCCTGAACTTCTGCGTACAAGATCTGAAATAGTAATGTGAACGAAGAAAAGCGCAGGAGAATTGTGCTTTTATTTACCATAATTAACATTTTGAATTAAAGATTTTTCCACAGTATTATACATTCCTAGTGGATAAGTGAATTGTTTTGTGAATATTCAAACTGACTTAACCTGACTGCTTGATGATGGTATGGGGAAAGGCTGTTTTTCTTATTCTTGTACAGTTACAAACAAGCTTATTTCAGGCAGCATTGTCCTTTAGCTGTGCTATGTTGTATTTCAATGTTGTTTTCTTTCATTGTGGTAATTATTTATCTGTTTGCCATCTCTGATGTCTAGCACATAGCTATTTAAAGTGCTTGTGAAATAAAGAACAATTTATGCTCTGTTTTTCTACAACTCTGCTGTTGCTACTAAGTAATACGTACTCCTATTTGTCTGCAATAAATCATTTGTAAAAAAATCACAGTTATAAAGATGTGGTGGATTATGCTACTCTTTGTAAATATCCTTGACAAGCAGATAAGGACTGTGGACAAAATAGACCAAAACCTAATTAAGAAACAACATGTTGTTCTCCATAAGGAAGAAAGCATATTTTCAAAGCAAAAGCTGAACTGAAGTCTAAACTAACTCGCTCCGAACTCAGAATACCAGTTCTCCTGACATGGTCAATGACACAGAATTTCATTTCTCCTTCTCCCAATACTCAAACAGGCAATTATGAACCAGCAACAACACAGTTTGGTAATTATCATTTGAAGTCATCATTTAGTTGTTCTGATACCAAATAGGGTTTCTGCCAAAGAAAACTTTGTTAGTTATTCAAATAGCATTGCATTAAGCATTCAAAAGACTTCGAAAACTCGAAACAGCAGACACGTCCTATGGGATTCACAGCTCATATTGTCAATCCATCCTCTGTCCCATGATCATCACTGTGATTTACAAAAATAAAACCAGAAAAAAACCTAAAAAACAATATGGGCCAAATAACAGCTGTTCTAAATTGTCATAGCTTTTTGCAGTCAAGGAAGAATGATGCTGATTTACACCCGTGGAGATTCCAGCTCAGATCTTTCATTTTCTTCCTTACAATATGTCAATAAGGATCATAATAGTAGCCAATGATAATAGATCTTAGGTAGTATTCATATTTTCTTTGTATTTAGTACAAAGTCCTCTTAGTATTTTGCACTACACTCAAGTTATTTTTCTCTTTTCTCCAGACATTTTCTTTTCTCCTCCTCTTTCTTTTGTGTCTTTTCCCTTGAGATGTTATTGTTATTTGAACTGGCAAAGAAACAGGTTCCAATTTTTTTCTCCAAAAGAAAGCAGATTTGTTTGAATCTCTCTTGGCAGCACGTTCCCCACCCATGGGCCACCATGGAAGTACCAGCCTCTGCACTTAGTGACAACTCGATTGTTCTAGATATTTGTTGTTATTGTAACGTGCCTGCATAATGAGCACAACTCCAGAATACTTAGCCTGTTGAGAGCTTGGAAAAAGAAGATGCGAAATTTTATCTTCTCTCCTTCTTCTAGTCTCTTTGCCATATGAGAGGATTACAAAGAGGCTTGAAACTTGTCAGCTGCCAGAACAGAAATTCCTGATTTCCAAGCAAGCTTATGTTAACATCTAGCTGGTCTCTTACGTACAATTTGTCCTCCCAGTGCAAGAACTGGAAGCTGCATAATCAAGGCATGACTGCACTGGGATGTGCTAACCTGGCAGATGGTTCCTCTGGAGCTACTAGCAGCTGGTGTAGTTTAGAAATGCCTTTTGGTTGCTTTAAACTGTTTGGGAGCTGGCATTGGACTAACACGAGGATCAAGCTATTCATCCCTCTTTCCCCCACACCCCTTTATGTGATTGCCAAGTCCAAATTGAATGCCTCGGAGAATCTGCATCAAGAATTTGGAGCTTAACCCGGAAACCTACTGGATCAGAGGCTGTATCTGTACTATCAGTGTTTGTACAGCGATAGGCTGTCACATCCTTCACCCTGTGGGAAATAATTCTGCACCAGATATGGTACACTGCAATAATGAAGCCTGAAGGCTCACAAACTCATTGGTCATCCTAGCCAAATCTCCATCTGCCAAAACAGGCTGTCTCCTGGCCAGCCACAAAAAACAAGGTACTTTTGCCAGATATTGCTTTTGGGGTATCTAGTAATGGCGATGCATGAAAAGGCCAAGTTTACAATCAGATCTAAGAGTCTGGGGTCAGTTATTTCAGCTAAGGATGATATCGGCAAAAGTAAAATCTAAGTGAAAGTTCAAGCATTGGAGATCATTGAGGTAACTGTGAATGAGCTAAGAAGGACTTGTGAATTTTAAGGATAAAATAGACAAAACAAGAGTAATTGTGATCTGACATTGATAGGTGCCAGAACCCCGTGTCTCCCTTTGAAGCCACCCCATTTAAGGAAAGCAGGGGAATTTGCAGTCTCAGCACCTGTCAACGTTAAACACTCTGACTTCACAAAATTTTTGCAAACATAGGTTGGAACATGAAAGTGGAGAGAATCCTGACAGCAGAAAAGGAAGGCACAATGAATAGAGAAAAACAGGAAACATTCATGAGAGGGATTACACTGGGTCTAGTGTGGGTGAGAACTTGATTATGGTGTGTAAGAAGGTTGGGAGTACAGATCATCAGATCTAGAGAGAAAATAGGTCAGAGCAGCATTTAGCTGCAAGAGAAATACCTTCAAGGAATTTCAGACCACATGGAGTAATTATAAAATTTATTGTTCTTTTGTTGGCGAGAACAGAGTGGTTCCCACATAGGTGCCCAATTCACATTTATAAGGTAGATGAATTCTTCCTTGCATTCTTTTTGTTTGTCTTTTTAGATGAAAATCCAATGCCTTTGCCAGTGTTAGCTCATTGTTAACCCACCTATTCTGACATTGCATAGAAATAGCCCATGTCACTGGACTGCTGGGTGGCTTTTCAATGCCTTATTGACTTAAAGGAAATAGTAAAACATTTCATGCAGTTGCATATGAAGTAATCCTGACCCAGCACCAAGATGCATATCTCTGGCATTGTTCTTCCCCTTGCCAAACGTTCTCTCAGCCAGCTGCTATTTTAGATTTAATATCCTTGACTTGATGTATCCCTTCTGTTTGCGCTATTTGCTTCTTTTTTTTTTCAGTTCATGGCATTCTTCCGTACGTAATGCTAACCAGGGATAAACAACAAGAAAAGAACTTCAACAATAGTATAATCAGGAAAAAGCAAACAAAATAACCTCATCTGATCTGAAATCCTGTATATAACTATACAGGTAATTGTTGTCCAAATGAAATGAAAATTTACTTGCCACACCTAATTTCCCTAGGGTGAATGTGATCTATTCATCACTCATCTTCTCTCTCCTTCTCCTTACTTTAGCTCCTTGCATTTTGTTTTATCAATTGTGGAAACCTCCATTTCCATACTTTCACTCCATATCTATCCTGCATTTTCCCTCGTGGTCAGTGTCACGACCCTATGGCGAGTATCGACGAAGTATGCATGCCACTTAAAGCTGAATCTCTATTTCATTCTGATTGCAGGGTGGCTTAAGCTGATTGTGTTAGGGATGCATAGAGTGTGTGGCGAACATGCAGTGGAATTAATTTAATTTCAATCTGCTTCAGCTATTCCATCAACTATTCCATCAACAACAGACAAGGCAAATTTGTCATATTTTTAGATACTCATGTCCATTGGAAAGCACTGCCCATTATCACCATTTGTCCCCAAGTTAGAGCCAAACCAAATTTCCAACATAAGTTGTCAGCAAAATATACAGAAAGTATTATGTATATTGTGAACGTCATGATACACAGAAAAACTATTGCATTAGGTAAGTGGATGAAGTTTTAAGGTCAGAGTTATGGAAGGCTGCAGAAACCTCACAATTTTTAAGATTTCAAGGAAAAAGTAACTATACAAAAATCATATAAAGTTTCTTTGAGTTCTCTGCATCAGCAGTTGGTGAATTTTAGTTCACCATTTATGAATATTTTCATGCTCGAAGGCAATGGAAGACTCCCTTTCCCTTTCCCTTTCCCTTTCCCTTTCCCTTTCCCTTTCCCTTTCCCTTTCCCTTTCCCTTTCCCTTTCCCTTTCCCTTTCCCTTTCCCTTTCCCTTTCCCTTTCCCTTTCCCTTTCCCTTTCCCTTTCCCTTTCCCTTCCCCTCCCCTCCCCTCCCCTCTCCTCTCCTCTCCTCTCCTCTCCTCTCCTCTCCTCTCCTCTCCTCTCCTCTCCTCTCCTCTCCTCTCCTCTCCTCTCCTCTCCTCTCCTCTCCTCTCCTCTCCTCTCCTCTCCTCTCCTCTCCTCTCCTCTCCTCCCCTCCCCTCCCCTCCCTTCCCTTCCATTCCCCTTCCCCTTCCCCTTCCCCTTCCCCTTCCCCTTCCCCTTCCCCTTCCCCTTCCCCTTCCCCTTCCCCTTCCCCTTCCCCTTCCCCTTCCCCTTCCCCTTCCCTTTCCAACATACCTCCATATTCCAAAACACAGAACCCATGCAGTTCCTCAAGGACTACCTGCTATTTACTTTTATGTTGTTTATTGCTCTTTGCTTTGTTGTTTTGACACAGATATTCAGAGTAAACTGGACACTATCACTAAATGCATGGTGAAGAGAAGTTGAAACAATCCTTTTCAGTGCGTGTTGTGTTTTTTTCTAAAAAAAGATGTACAACCCACAAAGTGGGTTGTCAAAGTGTTGGAAGCTCCCATGCAGAGTGTAATTCTGGCTCTGGTGAAAAAGAAAAAGACAAAATTTCCACTGGCTTCACTGGGGTCAGGATTTTACTTCAAAGATGCCATGTTTCCATACTGCAAAAGTCACCACGTTTGCCATTTAACCTATGTTTGCATTTTGCATATCCTGTGAGGCAGACCCATAAACGTCAGATCTTTTTGAGGGATTCAGAGAGTGCAACAACTGCTAAAAAAGGAAATGTTTTATTTGATGTAATTCTATACTTCTGAAATTAAACTGTTGTCACTGTTTAAAATAACAAGATATGTTCAGGTTTGTATAAATGGGGTTAGATTGCAGATTAGACCTGAAGTATCAGATCCCTCAGTTCTGCTAGACAAACATTTTTAAAATCAATGCTTTATTTCAGAGTGGAATAAGCCTAGGTTTTCATTCTTTTTTTAGATTTAAGGAGGACATTATGTGGTAAGACAAAAATGCAGATAGTTGATGGAAATAGGCACTTATTTATTCCACTAAGCTGTCATTCTTAAAACCAAGGAAGAAGTTCATCACCACTATATTTTTTTGTTCACAAGCTTTTGATGTTATTTTGCATTTTTAATGTACATAATGCAGCCTACAGTCTCACACAACTACAGTTATAATTATCTGTTTGCCTTGTTTAGCCAAAGCAAATTGTTTAAAACGCATGGTGGGTGTTGTTCAAAGAGATGAGTGTTGGGGAAATGCTGACAGATTTTTAGCTACAGAAGCATTAGGGAGCACTGCCATGGTAATAGTATAAGCTGTGCTAACAGAGTCTATAATAGGATCAAGCTGGATAAACCTTTCTCCTTATGCATGAAAGAACACCTTTATAAGTCAGTGTTTTCCTCAGTTATAATCCTGGAAGCCCAATTCATGAAAAGTTATCATATAAGACTTCCACTCAAGGAGACTAGCACAGTTTGAAAAGTAGGGCAGGAGTCAGACCTATCAGCTCATGTTTGAGCATGCAAGTAAATGCGTTTGTTTTAAAAAGAAAATTTAGTGGTAAATAAAGCATAGAACATCAGACCTTTTTTGTACATAAGAAGAGCAAACCTAAGTACTTGTACTCTGTGATAAGTTGAAATATTTGAAGACCCTAATGGTTCGTGCATCGCACATTTTGATATTGGGGGTGATGAGAAATGGCAAAAGGCATACAACTACCTCCTCCCCAGCTCCCCTCCTGAAACGTTGACACCCCTGAGGTGTTAAGGTATTGCAAGCACAGCAGAATTTACATACTGTCTGGTCAACTTTAACAACCACAGAAAACTGGTATGCCTTTGGAAAACAAAAATACAATGATGGAAAGTTCACCTGTCCTTTGTGATCACCTTTTCTGAAAGTATAAATTACCCAGTAACATTATCCAAGAAATCACTCCTTGTATCTTTCACTATATTCTCCATGAAATTTGATTCAAAGCGAGATCTGTGAAGTACGCAGTCACAACTGGGTTATTATAAAGTAGAGAAGAAGGGGTCTCTGTTCACAGGATGGTAGAGAAGACTAAAGGGATAACCAGCCAAAGTAAGCAGGCCGCAGGCAAAATGGGCAGTAAAAGGAAAGAAAAGATACCAAATAAGAAATGGATTACAGAAGAACTCAGGCCAAGGTTGGACAGTATGGAGATTAAAATATCCACATAGCTGTTTGTGTACTACCCTTTGGCACGTGGAATAAGTGTAGATTTAGTCATGGAAGTTTATGCTCTATTTCTATCACCCAGAATTTTTTCATGCCTGTAACTGGAATGAGTAAGGCTCTTCCATATTTCAGCTCTCTAGAAGTTCTTTGCTTCTAGAAGTCTTTGACAACATGTTTTCTTTGTAACTTAAACCTCTACTGTTACTTTCCCGTTTGCAACTGCAAATTTAATGTGATCTACTTTTTTTTTCTGTAAAGATTGTCATGCTACCTCCTTTATATCCATGAAGAAAAGATGATGAAGTTTGTCTTTCCTCTGCTGCTGCTGGACAATCTCCATTATTTATTTATAACAAATAACCATCAAATTCAGCTCTTTTTTGTTAGTGTGAATTTCCCCTGAAAAGCCCTATGTGAATATGCTCATTGTCCAGGCAGTAACTAATATAAAGTGATTTGTAAGAAGATACTACAGCCAACAGCTTACCTGTGAATTTTCCTCTGTGAAGACTGCTATAAGCACTTGACAGTCACAGTCCGGTGTTTGACGTATGTGATCAGTCCATTCTTTTTGTATTAACAGAGAGGGCTAGAGCATTCAAGTGAGATCAAGCAGAGGTAAGGAAGTACCAGAAAGAATACAACGTGCTTTTCCTTTGCCTATGGGTGTACTATATACTGTTTGATGATGTGGTTACCAGAATCAAAAGCACCCTTCTGCCTCTCTACTGAGAGAGACAGAAAGCCAAGAATCACTGAAAACACGATTAAAAAAAATATAGAGAAAAAATGTAAGTGAACTTCTGTCACATTCATGAAAATGGGTACCTTTTCTGAAGGTGTTTGGTCATTTCTGAATGACCTACTCACCAATTTATGTGTCTTGATTTGTCTTTTTAGTACTGTGCCTCTGGCCAGAGACTGGGCTAAACTGTCTCCCTATTCCTGTGTAGGTTGGCACGTGATTGCTTCACTGAAACTTTCTGTTCCTTCCACTGCTTCTTCTCCTTAAAATACAGGTATCTATATTTATCTGTCTGAACATCCAAATTACTTAAAGCAGTGATTTCTAAAGAGTTGGCAAGCCTAAAAACACCCTTCATGTCCACCTCCAGAACTCACTGCCAACCTAAATTATTCTCTGTAAACCCTTTCCAATATTCAGATGGCTTATCTCCTTTCTTACTCCTGGGAAAATCTGTGATGGAATAGTTGCAATTTCTTAAAGTTAAAAATAGCAAATGAGTGGCAAATTTAGGACTAAATTTCTGAGTTTGACACTGAGAGCATGCCTGTATGAGAGGCTTGAAGGAGACCAATACTTGCCCTGGCTGCTCTGGACAGCTGAAGCTATATGGTGCTTTGGCATGGCAGTGGGCCTGAGGTAGTAGTTCGTCTTTCAGCAAAACTATCAGCAGGCCCTACTGAATTAGTTACAGCACTTGACTACCACTACTAAAATCACTTCCAGATTGGAACAGACCCATCACCATCTAGCTTGGGGCACAGGCGGTGGGGTTTCCACCTCCGTAAGAAGAGACTCTTCTAGCTTCCTTTCTAATAAGTGTTGTGAGCATCATCCATTTCCAGCGTCTACTTTTAGCATACTGCGTCATGACACTTTGACCTTATAGTAAACACCAATTAAAAGAGATCATGCAATTTTATTACCATTTTCCTTGTCATAATATTTGGTAAAGAGAAATTCTCACGCTTAAAGAAAAAGTGTTTTGAAGGAGTCACAATTTTGGCTAATGTCATTTCATGAATTGTGAGGACCATGATGAAGAAAGTGGTGAAAAAGCGTAATAGCAACTGATCCAGCTAGTACCTACCTCTTTGCAAAATGGCAATCCTGAAATCATCTCTTTCATTATTTAGGACTGACATTAAGAATTCTGATGTAACTCTTGAACCTGAAATTCTCAAATTATGCTTTCTTGACAGAAGGTTGTCTTGTCAGCTTAATTTTCTGCTGTAGCCATAATTCTCAGTCTCCGGGATTCCAGTTCTGAATATGCCATTGCAGAAGTAAGTGGGTCAACATATGCGATGAAAGTAACATTTTCTAAATTCTTTCAAGAAAGCACAGTTGGCCAGTCCCTCTCACTCCTTTCCTTTACACAACTTGATTGATATAAGAATCAATGACATTTGTATAACAATGACAGTCTGATGGAAAATTACAAGTTGCTTTTCTTGCAACAAAATTCTAAGGGGTTTTGCATGAACCTTGATTTAAAAGAAGCCCAAATGGATTTCACTTCTTAATGTTCAATATAATACTGAAAATTTGATTACTTTACAAAAACTGGCTTGAGATGACCTTTAAACCTTACAACAATAGCAACAAAATCAGTCACCAATTTATACATAAAAAGCAGAGCTCCCAGTTTCACTCTCTAAGCCCTGTTTTGAGGGCTAGTCCTCTGGTCATAGGTGATGGGTACATTTCAGTCTCACATGAGTGGCTGAGCAAGTACATCAAATTAACTGTAAAGACAAAGGCCTCCGTTCTCTGCGGGCTGATCTCTGTTAAAGTCTTTTCACATGGCACAGGGAAAGCAATCGTCTGGACTTCTCTGATGCTTGCAAAGGTGGCAAGGCTTTCTATAAAGAGAGGACTTGTACAGCAAGGTGGTGTCTATAAGCTATAACTGATCTTTTTAAAGTTACCTTCTTGACCTCTTCCTTTATCTACAGTCACCATTCCTATAAAGTGGACAACCTCTGCCAGTGAGAGTATCACATAAAAAACAACTGACCAGCATCGGCTTGGGTTAGACAGATCTGGGGGTGCTTTGGTACCGTGGATTCTGAAGGAAAGGAAACGTTCAGATCCAGGCTGCATGCAGAAATAACATGCTTTGTTTGAATTCCCAGGGGAAGGGGAGGCGGGGAGAAACCATGACCTTCTGCTTTGCCTGTTGTTGTACAACCTAAATTCAATCTATAAGAAGGAATGAAACAGTCAGCATTTCAGAAGCTTACCAAATAAATTACTAGTGCCACGTCTATTTGTAATTATAGGTCAGTTCTTAATACTGTTGTAAACCACACATTCCAGGGCTTTGCAAGCACTTAAAGGCATATTTTAATCTCTCTGGATAAAAGAAGCTGCCATTGGCAACAATAAAAGAAATGCAGACTAAGTCCCTTAGTTCTTACTGTGAAATTATGCTTTTCACTACTCTAAACAACTCCCCCAGCACACAAGCTGTGTGCACTCACATACCACCCGTACTAAGTTATTTCTTGTGACAGTTTCAGCTACGTTATGGAAAAATTCAGTGGCATACTGTATCACAGCACCACACTGACAGCGCTCTCATGATATCGTGTCTGGAGAGTCTGATAATAATATCAGAGGCAATGCCTCATAAAAGGCACTCACTGCTAATGGCTCCACAGATGTATCAGATCCAAAGAAGCTGCAGGCAGGATACGGTGTCAATAGCAGGGGGCTTTGCTTCCTACAGATATAACTGATCCTTTTGGATTTTGGAAGTTGTACAAGGACAATAAGAGCTGGTTTTGTTTTACTGTAGGTGCTATATTCAAAAGTAAGGAAAAACTGTAGTAATTAAAGTGAATTGTCTCTTTTAAATGTAAAACGGCAAAACCATATCCTTAATTCAGCCACGTCTGGCTGGGTATTTCAGTACATACACAATATAAAATTACACCCTAACTGAGATACTTTTAATGCCAATCATTATGGTACTTGCTTGCGGAATATCTACAGTGCGTGGTTACATCAGGGCAAGTTAAAGCAGCTTTTACTTCCATTTTGTGTTACTTCCTATATTATTACATTGTTATTATTTGCCATGTGTTAGTGCCTCTGACCCAGCCCAGCCCAGCAATCCCACTGCGCAGCCAACACAGGGACCAACCCATAGAGCAAGGTGTAAAGGCTGAGAGTGGGAGAAGAGGAGATGGATGGTGTGAGGAGCATGCAGCAACAGCAACATCTCAAACCAGGACACGCTGAGACTTTCCTTTGCCCTGAGCTCCCTTACCTCCTAAAACCAGGTTTGGGAGGCCACAAGGAGGACTTGTTCTGGGCTTCTCCGTCTCTGTCGGATGCTGCTGTTGCTGGTGGGGAGGGAAGGCTGGAAGGCGCGCATAATGCCCCCAGCTTGGTGAGGGCTCAGGATCCTCAGCGCAGCTCTGTCTGACACCCTGACTGCTCTCTTGCCCAGGGTCAGTGCTCTGTGTCTGTTGCCCAGGTCTGCGGCTGCCCAGCTGTTCCTGGCACGAGGCAGCCTCTCAGCTGGGCTTCCCTCTGCTTGCTGGCGTAGGCATTGGAAACGCCACAAGAATGGATTTTATCAAAAACAAGGACTGGGCAAACCTGGCAAGCTGGAAGGCATGAGGCTGGCAGGCAGGGCTTCATCAAGACCCTCATTAGTTTCCTTTGTGTTGAGAGCCAGAAGCACTAAGTTGATGTTCTCGCTCTTATGTTAGAGGCTTACTGAAGCCTTGAACACAGGAAGTGATGGAAAAGATGGACCCTGACATTTTAAACATCGACTTTATCTATGCACTCCATATTTTAATAATATAATAATAAAAAAGGAAAATCATAGGTTTTCAACTATTTGAGGTCGTGCAAAATCAGAAGGAAAAACAAAAAGCAAAGTACTTTTCTAGCCTTCATTCTCTTCCTGTTTCGGGGGTTCGTTGTGCCTTTTCATCATCCTGTAATCACAGGCAGCCTGGCTGCTGATGTTACTGGCTAGCAGGCCAAATTCTGAAGATTTGGGCAGTGGTTACAGTGTCACAATTTAAATGATGTGGCACTAAGTGAGTAGTACCATCCTTTTTCCTCAAATGTGATATAGCTCATCCTGAAATGATTGATGAGTTCAGCTTGACGCTATTCAGGCAGCACAAACAGATTGGAATTTGGGTCCTGCTCAGAAAGGATTAGCCAAATAAGAAAGTTCATGTCCTCCTAAGAGAGACCATTCACATTGTATGAAATGCTTCCTTCACAAAGGAGGATGCAGATGCTGTTTGCATTGATGGATGGCTTTGACATTCTCTTGGGGGGAAGAACTTGTATCTTCCAACAGCAATTTTGTGCTTTATACAAAGTGGAAGACTTTAAAATAAGACTGTTCACAAACCCTTTTCCAGCATTACCAGGTGCATGGTGGCCAGGATACACTAAAGGGAACTGTTTGTTTCCATCCCCACCAGCAGTTGATGCGACTGAATCTAGGGCTGCCATGTCTTGGTGGATTTTCTGATAATTGAGCTGCCGTGAAAAAAGGATGCTGTCAGCCAGCCTAGACTGTCATATCTTTTCCTGTTTTATTATTTTTTAAAAGTTCTCCAAAATGGGAACCCACTGTTTCTGACAAGTGTGGGGTTTGGTTTGGTTTGGGTATTTTTTTAACTACAAAACACACCCTGAAATATTAAACGCTGAGTATGAAGGGTTTTTTCAAAGAAAACTCAAAATATATTTGTCTTTTTTGGTTCATCTATTTTAGGTCTATTCAGGCTTTGATGATATCAAGTCTTTACTATCATTTTGAACTACTAGAGGCTGGGCTTCTGTTATAAGCTACCACAGGTTTAGAGTTGTTTTGTATCAAAACTTTTACACAAATGAGCTGCAGAACATGTTTTACTGTCCTGTCTTACTGTATTATACAGTAAGTCTGATTCCATTCACACAAAATGCCACTGCCACTCAAGAAGAAGACATTAGCTGGATTAAAAGCAACTGCTTATGTCTTGTAGCCTAAATGAGGGTCATGCAATAGTATAAATTCTCATCTAGAAACCTTGGAAATGGTTTCCAAATGTAGGAGAAAAAGTGATTTCTTTTTGTGAATTATTTTCCATATAATTATTATTGAAAGTTTGCAAAATGCAAATTAGTCACAGTTACAAAACCTTTTATTCAGATACTGTAAACGGAGTGTTTCAAATATGATAGACTAATGTAGGTGCACAATACTGAATATAGAGAAAAAGGATTCTATGACTTCTGTTTTGCTAACATTTGCACGTGGGTTGGTGTCTGAACAGAGACAGAGCGCTGCAGAAATAAGTTCTTAGTGGGCATAAATTCAAATCAGAAGAATGGAAAATTTAGTCAGGATGACTGAACAGTGAAATCAGGTACTTTCCACAGAATGTTTATATTTTTATTTTTGTTGATGCTGCTTCCTTGAAAAATGATGCTGTTTGGTTTGCCTGCTTCAGTGAAGGAAGGACCAAGCGTCATTATCCTTTGGAAGCAAGTATGCTTCGGATAAACATTCCAAGACTGCATAAACACTGTATAAGCATAAAAGGAAAACAAGTCTTTTCCAAGCCTTCAATGAATACAATTCCTATATGCACTGGTAAATTAGGAATATAAAGAAGCCTAATAAAAAGGATGAAATCGGAACTATATTTTACAGGCTGGCATGAGTCATACAGGGCACCGGTGCATTGGGAGAATGCTGAGATAATCTTTGACCACTGCTTTTCTTAGTTTGCCTTTTAAAAGTGTTCTTTTTGAAGCTTCTTATTGGGCCACAAAACCATTTTAATACAGACTACTATTTTACATTTATTTCACATAGCAGTGACTCTTTTGTTTGTGTTTTATTACAAAGCATGTTAGGGATTATAGCTGTGCAGCATCACGAATTGCTTTTATTCCTCTGCCGTGAAGGATAGAAAACTAATGTACATGAAATATGTTCAGCAATAAAGAGAAGAGAGGAAGATTGATCAGAGGTACTGAAAAATCTCTTGGATGAAATGCCAGAGAATAATTAATATAACTCATCATCTTCTAATAAAGAAAAGGACATGAAATTCTGATTTGATTTGGAAAGAAGAGGTGAATTGATGCTGCTAGGGTTTGAATTTGTGGCTTAAAGGAACAAAGTAGTCACTTAGGCAAAAAATTTTACATCAAGCCATCCGTCAAGCTAAATAAATTGTCTTTAAGAGGTAAGATAATTACAGCAATTTTTACAAGGTCCGGTTGAAATGATATGGCAAGCACTCTGGACCTACAGGAAAAAGGAGAATTTGAGCCTTCAAAAAGGCCTACCCAGATTATGAGTATTGTTTTGCAGATCTAAAGAGTTGCTTCACTTATGCATTTATTGCTAACACATCATAACTTTTTTTGTGTAATGAGCCAAGACTGTTTTGCAACTCCATGCCACAGAAGAAAATGATGGCTACTTCCCTTCTAGAAACTCAGAATATTATTTTAATATTCACAGAATAATCAACTAATACACCACAACTCAATTAAAGAACTACGTCAGGTAAATGCCCCAGAATCTTTTGGCTCCAACAAAATCAGTGGCAATTTTTTTATTGGCTCCTAGGGTCAGGATTTTAGCTTTAGGGTTTTTTTTTGATAGAAGGACTGGTTTACACAAGGGCACAACAGATACAAAGATAAAATTCAAGGCCCTAAAGAATGGAAAAGGTCATTTCAGTGGCACTAGAAAGTGGTTGGACTTTAGTTTGTTATGCTTTGTGACTAACAGCAGCACTGTAAACTGAACTTCTGCAATCCCCTCATTAACGTACATGCCTGAGACAGTGAAATAACATCACTGGGAAGGCTAAGTAGCAGAACCTCACTTGGAAACTGAAGCACTACATTTCTGTAAAGTTACATGGCACACTAGAGACGGAGCTGAGATCAGACCCTCCTGGAGTGCTCCAAACAACCAAGACTCAGTCTCAGCAAACAGTCTTTTGCTTGCCTTGGAGCTTTTGTCCTTGTTTTCAAACTGCAGCATCCCTTCCCAGCAACGGCATGTAGCTCATGTTCCAACAGAGCAAAAATAAAATGGAGTTGGTATTGTAAAAATTAATCCACTAGGGAATGATAATCTTTTGGCTACTGATACGTTGCAACTTGCCAAGTTCGCTCCTTTTTTTTGATAAAATCCTTTCTTGTGGCGTTTCCTGGTACTACATATCAGCTTTTAAAGAATGACACATTTGTGTTGCACCCATAATTGTGAGCACATTTCATACTTTGTGAAAATGTAGTAAGTTAACTGTACAATAAACAACCTTGGAGATGCTGAAACAAAAGCCTACCATAGGTATTTCACCTCCTTAGTTCATTTCTGAAGCAATCCTTGGTTCCTCCCCTTCTTTGCCTAATAGACATACCTACACAAACACACAGAGGCACACTACTGTTGTGGATTAGCTTTTTTACAGGGGTATATCTGTTAAGTCTGGAAGTTGCATGATTTTAGATATTTACTGGCTTTTACTAATGTTTGATTCATAAAAAAATATATTCTAGGGAAAAATTTCTATGACTGTAAAGAAAAAATATTTCTTAGGCATGAAATAAAGAACAGAAAATTATACTTTTATGTATTCAAAAGTATTTCATGTAAAGTTTTCCATGTACCCTGCAGATATTAAATACATTAGTGCTGCGTAGTACCTGCACTTTGTTAAGGATTACTATTCCTAGAACATTTCACAGATACAGAGATTGGAATTCAGAGCTTGTGATATGGACAAAGATAAAAGGCAACTGTTTGGCAAAAGCTAACTGGTAATTCAGTATTCTTAATTTCCGGTCTCCTTCTCAGTTGATCCTTTGCAAAATATTTAACTGGTTATCGCTTGTAAACCCCTGAAATTGCCCATTATATTTGTGGACATGTTATTTCTTTAGGAACTGTTATGATGAAGTTAGAAGTATTCACCTCCATGTTAGAAGATAAATTCTGTTCTCAAATGTATTTTTTACTGGTTAGGTCATGTATAGTCAACACTCTTGTGGAGGAAGAGGATGCATCTTATTTTAAAATATTTATTAGTTCTTTTTTGGAATCACTTTCAAATTTTACAGCCCTTTCTTTTGTCTCCAAGTTAGAAACCTGGCCTGAAGGCTTTGTTCCAGTGCTGGGTCATCACAAGAGCATGTGGAGAACATCTGACTGTCGGAGACAGAGCCTGGCTGATGTGTGTGGTTAGAAAAAAAACCCAGCTGAAACCAACATACTGGCTTTAGCATCAGGACAAGGTTGATGCAGCACATCGAGGACGGGTTTAGTTCTTTGGACACCTGGTGAGTAAGAAAAATGTCATCTCCCTAGAGGAGACTCTAGCGTGGAGACAGAGGCCAGCCATTCTCCCCATTGAAAACTGGTGACAGGTCTCAGAAGTGAAGTTGGTTAATGCACACCTGTCTCCAACAGCTGCAGCTGCTCTTCCTGGCACCCTGAGACACTGGAGAGGAAGGGAATACAGGATTGCTGTTGGGAATTACCACTAATCCAGTATCTAGCAGTTACTTCTTCTAGCTAGATACTTATCCAGTATCTAGCATGTTCTTCTTCTCCAAAGCCAGGTTCAGCGGTCCTCACTGTACGTGCTCAGCTTTTTTAGAAGTTTGCACCTATATTCTTGCAAGCAGACTCTGTGGGGACCTGCTCTGACCCTGCCTGTCTTCTAACACATCACAGGAACCACATCCTCCATTCCTGTCTTCAGCAAGGAAATGGGGCAGAGACTGGGAAGGCTGCCTTTTAAATTTAGATGTCTCTCTCACCATCCATTAACATAATACTCAGCTTAGGGTTTGCTGCAGGTATTAAGAGGTGAATTGCATTGCCAGGATAAAAACGAACCATTTCTATGCTTCAGTACAATGCAAACATTTTCTTCGCTTTGGCATGACTGTGCACAATGTGCTGTATTTCTAGTACTAACTGAGAACTTGTAGAAGCAAATATCAGGTGCATGCAGGAAACAGTGGAAATGTGGTCATCTTTGACTCTATCCAGTTGCTAAAAGAGGAGATATTTCTTTAAATGAACCACGTGCAATTTTGTACTGGCTTGCATCAAACTGCAGCATGTCACATCTGATATTTACAGTAGTTTATGTACTGAAAAAGGATGAGGTGAATTCAGGGTCAGGAGGATACTGTAAATGCTATTCCTGCTGTTCTCAGTAATCCTGCATGCATGTGTGGGGAATAGTCTGATTTCTTTTTACACTTGTGAATACTCACACTGGGCCATACCTAAATTGGTGCTGAGCACCTGCAGACATTTGCAGGTGCCAGACATCCTCCCCCAATCCATTTCTGCTCCATTTTATTAGATGAGCTGAAACCTTATAACCAAACCTTCTTTTCCAGCCCCAGCTCTTACAACGGTCCAGTCTGGACTTGAATTCCGTGGCTCTTTGCTGATTTGACCATTAATTTCTTTCTCATTACAGAACAGCTCATAGAGACTGGGAAGTTTGCAGATCTAGTAAGTCAGATACTTGGGGAGAATAAACACATGATATGACGCTGCACCACCTGCACAGGAAAGGCAGCCTGATGGTTATAATTGACTATTATCCCGAAAGTGACTGTGGTCTTCTGCCTTTGACAGAATACACAGCTACAGCCAAAGTCTGATCTCAGTTACACACACAGAAATCAAAAATAATTTCACTGTATTCTCTGATGTAAACAAGACCAAGGTTCAGGCTTCAGTCTCTTTTTTCCTTTTTTTTTTTTTTTTCCCCTTCTGCAAATATTATATTCCATCAAGTTTCTGATCCACAAAAATTCTGAGTCTGTGGTAGAGCGTACGCAACGAAACTTGCCCCATCAAGATTTGGCAACGTTTAAAGTATGTCTGCTAAAACTTAAAGCAAGCTGACGTAGACATGGTCAGATAGGTAGATAGATAGTAAGTGAAAATAGGAGAGAAGAAAGAAGAGATGAAACAGAAAGGACTCAAAGAATGATACGTGCTAGAATCCAAAAGGTTCACCTCCTTGCCTGCATCACTGGTATGCCTTTTTTTTCAATAGACACCCAGGTTTTTAAACAAATGTAGGTTGGGCACTGAGAAATGTAAGCCTTATGAACCTACTCCAATGAGAGTGACTTGGATTTCCCCTTCTTAGGAAGAGTAACTGACGGGCTTTGTGATCCTGCAACATATTTCAAAACTTGGGAAGCCGAATCTCTCTTAGAGATATTCATCCCATCCCTTGCGGCTACTCACTGTGCAGTCTCCTGTCTGTGGGATCGGTGCCAGGCCTGCAGCAGGCTGTGGATGCCTGTAAGGGGTGTCAGGGAGCCCTGTGTACAATGGAAATCGTCGCTGTTGCTGCTCTCATCACTCGGGGTTGGGGGGAGCCAAGCGGCGACACAGCAGTGGCAGTTCTGGGCATGGGAAGCTGCCATGAAGCCCGAGAGATCCTCCGTGCAGACTGTGGGTGGTACACAGCAGGGAGCAGTGATGTGGGAAAGCGCTGGAAGCTGCTGACAGTTCCCATACTCCACCCAGCAACCCCCAAATGTACTTTTTCTCCACCCACCTCCCACCTCCTTTTCCCTCAGGTTGAAACACATGTTAGCCAAGCTGCATCCTCACCAATGCAGGGCTCCTGCCTGGTAGCTGAGGGTCCACATAACATGGGATAGCCGGGGAAAGGGAGGTGCCCATGCCCAGCTCTTAATGGGTGGCCTTGCCTCTGAGTTGTTTTCATCAATCCCAGATGGTGATGGTGGGCCAAAATCCTGGTGCAGTCCCCAAGGCCATGGAGTCACAGACCACGAGTAGCACGATGACGCAGCGCTGGCAGGAGACTTTGGCTTGTCAGACTGTGGTCTCTTCCCATAAGGGGCTGTCAGACAGTCTGACTTATTAAAAAGATGGATTTTGTCTCTCTCACTGACAAGGCCTCAGGTCTTGTAGCCAGCAGAAACAACCTGCTCAGGTTCCTGACGCTGCCTCTGGGAAGACCTCTTAAATCTAAGCCCATGAGCCCTATCCTGGCTTAGCCTAACCAGAAGGCAGACAGTGACCTCCTCTGGACCCCATGCATGACTGGGACTGGGACTGAGAGCATATTTTTTCTTTTTTTTTTTTTTTTCTTTTTTTTTTCTTTTTTTTCTTTTTTTTTCCTTTTTTCTTTTTTTTTTTGATTTGTTCTTTTCTTTCCTTTTTTTTTTTTTTTTTTTAAAGGAAAGAGCAAAATAGGAAAGAAAAGAAGTTCCCATAATGAGAGGCAAAAGAGCAAATAGTGTACCAGAACACTAAGGGCCAAATCTTAAGAAAATTGCTGTGTAGCATGTCAGATGTAGGTATTTATAGCATCCTCTGAATTATTCTCATATAGCATAAAGGATAGGTGCTGGCTTCCCTGGCACATAGTGGGCTGGGAAATATTGAAGGACTGAGATGTAGGGGCACCTGGGAGTCAGGACGAATGCTTGGAGTGAACTGGTCTCTCATTTGTGAATGGTTTGTCTGCGGTGAAGGCATCTTTCACTCCAGATGTATGGCATGAGTGTAAGTAGCAGGCATTACATGAATATAACTGAGGAATAAAGGACCTGTCATTGAGCAGGTTACTCAACACCTTTCTCAAGCAACTGTACCACTGTGAGCAGAAGCAACCAGTTTTATTTTCCATAATCCCTGTTTGGGACTGCGTTAGCAAAGACCCGTTTCTCCTCAACATTACAGAATATGCCAAAGATTTTACGTAGACAGATTGGTCTATCTGCACCTGACTTATTCTAGAACCAGTCTTGCAATCTTAAATATGAATTTTAATTTCTGGATTGCCTGCTGTATTTCAGAAGATCGGGCTTCTGGCAAACTTCAAGTTCCTAGCAAACAGCTTAGTCAAGGTCCATTTCTTGGAGGTCAGGGTGAGCAGAGGAAAACAGGACTGATTTGTAATATTGCACTCCAGCAATCAGTTCCCCAACTTTAAAACTGTGTTAATGAGCCTTGCCTTGCAAAGGCTGTAAGCCTTAACTAATGGCTGGTTTTAAAGCACTTGGAGAGCTCTGAATGGAAGGTGCAATGGGAGTGCAAAGTATTACAGTTATTAGAATCTGTCAGATCTCTTAGCAGTCCTTGCAGAGTTTCCAGAGGCTCTGCAGCACTTTTGGTTCTTAATTTCACCCTGAGGGACTCTCCAGTTACTTCAGTACCCAGAAGCCCGGAAGAAAACTTGATGTCCACTAGACTCACTTTCTCAGTACATTTCTCTGAGCATATACAGATACTCAGGTCACTTTTAAAAAGTAGTTTATAGCTAGAAACACCGTCTTTAAAGGTATCCCTTGTAACCTACACATGCCTTTCTCCACGAGCTCTGTGTTTGAGCCTGTTTAGAAGTAAAAAGTTCTACTCCCATCTCAAGTATTTTCACTCATCTCTAAACACTACACATTCATGTACAAAAGTAGCTAGCAACCAGTTAGCTATCAGGAGACTTGCCCTTGAAGTCAGACTGAGCTTTTGAAGGAAGTTGATTAATTGCAGATAGAACAAACTTTTTGAAACCTTAAGCAGATGAGAACATTTACTTCATGTGACTCATGTAAAACCCGCTTAGAACAGCATTTCAGGAGAAATCTCTGGCCAGACCTCTCTCTTTCAACTTACAGAAATAAAGAAAATATCTGAGGTGTGTTTCTAGATGTAATCTGCTCTCAGCAACTGCAAGACACTGTTAAACATGAGATGAATGTAATAGTACTTGGTAAATCCCAAAGACACAAGAAGGATCCAGAGATGGAAAGAATGCCAGACTCTCACACATGGAATTTGCATTATTTTAGTGAATAAAATCACCTTCAGTGTTGACCCTTTTTTTCCATGCAAGTTAGAGCTGTAAATGACTAAATCATAATAATGCTATTGGATGACAAGCACTTAATGATTTCAAATTACGAGAAGTGCTTATATTGCCACCTGCTGGGCTTTGTCGATTCACGAGCAAACAAGACAGATCAACAAGGTCTTTCATAAATGTGTCTTGTTTTTCAAATGCCTCTTGCAGATACAGAATGGGCAGTCATTTAAAGTTGAATGAACAGAGAGAGTCACAGGAAAAAAACCCAACCCATCAGTGTTAATCGTTCCAACAGACTACTTCTGGCTATTTTATACTTGGGCTAATCCCCAAACATCAACTCCTCTTCAAAAAGCTTACTCATTTTTCAAATTGTTTTTTGCTAAAATGTAAGTAAATCCATTTTTAAGGTACATGTTTGGCAACTGTTGCCACATGGGAAAGTACCTGTTTACAAGAAGGGACCAAATATATTTGACATACTGAATAGTGGAGTTCTCTTGCTACAGTGCAATATCTAATGCTGCAAAGATAGTGTAACAACAAGTACCTGGGTATTTTTTTCTAGAATAATGGACACCTTGCCTATGCTGAATATTTTAGTCACTTCTGTGGCTATACAAATATTGTAGTGTGCTGTGTGTGCTACTGTGAGATTATATCAAACTCAGCTGTGTCAATGGCAGTTATCGTTCAGTATTGTTTTGTGCAATGCAGCTCATCTACAGGATGATGCAGCAGACTTGGTGTAGGTGTAAGTGACAGCCAAAATTGGCGACAAATTTGCAGCAAAGTGTTTTCCAAGCACCTTTTATCTCTTTAGATATAGAAAAATCATGAGAGTGACAACTAGGAGGAAACTGCTGCATATGGGACTTTGCCATTAAAATGTCATATGTTCTGTAATAACAATATTCTTTCTTCCACAAAAATAGCTTTTCAGAAACAAGTGAAATTAAATCTAAGGAGACAATATGTTTGGGGAATTTTTGAATCTGAAAATTATTTGCATGGAAGAAAAAATAAGGTGGGAAACATATTTTTGAAACTCAAAACCAAAGTTGTAGAAATCGTTCTATTCTCTAATTTTTTACCCTAAGCTGATTTTGCTCCCTTCACCACTACAGTCTTGCACAGGGACAAACATCTTCCTAAAACTAGCAAAAGATCCGACTTTAAAAATTTCATTTGTGTATTTTTTTTGCTTCTCCCACCCCCTCAGGTAAGAGGATTTACAAATATTTATCTTTTTGTGAGAAAACATGTAATTGGAAAAAGTGTTTCACGTATACATTTGGCATTTTTCAAAGGGTTCTAGCTTGATATTGCTCCTAGACTTAAGAGGATGCACACTGAGAAATGTAACATGAGTGGAAATAACTGTGTTTTTTTAAAGCCATTCAGGCAGGAGCAGTTCAGAACTTGACCTTAACAACAAAGAATGTGACACATGGTGCAAAATCTGCCTGCAAACAGTATCTATTAGCCTACTTGGACCATCATGGGTAGACTGCTTTAGAGGTCAGATCTTGCTAAGTTGAAATTAGCTGGACATTTGAATCAGTGCTGCAGACTGTATCATAGCCATGTTGTCGGTCAGCTTCAGTTACAGCTTTTCCTCTCAGAAAATCTCAAACCTCCTTGTTGGCCCAAGCGGAACTGATCAGAAACATCTGTATGACCACAATGTGGAAAAGCAGTGGGTATGTACTGGAACTCTGCTCTCAACAACTGCCATCCTTTTCCTGCTCCACTTTTTATTCATGACAAACATCTTGCTTGCATTGGAGACCGCCACTCCCAATCCCAGCTAAACTAGGTTTTCATGATAGTTTTCACTAATGAGGGGAGCGAAGCTTTGACATACCTTCATGCTGATTTTGGCAATAAAAAATATCTCTAAATGGTTCTGCAAAGGCTGGTTCATTTTATTGGTATGGTAATGCAGCTTTTGGATGCCAAAGGATAGCTATTTCCTGTGGTTGTTTAAAACTAATTAGCTTAATCGGTGTAATTGTACTGTGAAGAATTTTCTATGCAATTTTATTTGAATGAATGAAAATGCATGATGAAAAGTAAATTTGAAAAGAAAGTATGAAAGTCTACCCCATAAGTGAGCCAAACAAGTCACCAGCAAAACAATGATCTGTGAAGAGAGGTGTTGTAATCAGGTTTCAGTCATGAAAACAACTGCAGGACTCAAATGGTGGATGATACAGACAAATGGAGGCTATAAACTGGACTAAGGAAACTCTCAAGAAGCAGAGAAAACAGAAAAAGGGCTGTGTTGTGTTCAACTTTGGCTTCAGATAACTATGAGTTGATCTTTCCCTGTACCTCAGGATGGATTGCTGGAACTGTGTTATAAACAAGTGCCAGCTCTTAAGGATGACAGTCCTTCTCCTTGAGCTTTTCAGAGTGCTGTGAAACTCTTAGGCTTGACTGGAATGCGCTGAGGTTCAGCATGCACCCCGGACATGGAAGTTAGCACTAGCGTTCCTGGTATGGAGTCACTGACCAGGGACCTCGGGACATATGTCACCACCTCCCCTTCTCTGCACACAGGTTTCCCTTAGAATAGCAGAGTCTACCAACATTTGAGAGGGTTGCAGTCAGGAGGAAATCAAACTATAGGTCTGCTAAGACTCCAGAAACCTTTGCTTTTTTCTAATAAGAAACCTCAAGACATCCATAACATATATATCCCGGCTGTGAACTCTACCGGATAAGAGCTTCCTTCATTCTTCACTCTTAGAAATACTATGCTGCCTAACATTATACTTGTCACTTATTCATCATCAAGTCCACTGACCATCTCCACTCCTTCCTAACATGTGACAGACCTTTGCACAAGCCAAGAGCTCCCTCCATCATTTAGAGGGCTCAGAGTTCTCTAATCACAGCTGGATCTCTTGAGGTGTGTAAACACCTATCTCCTTTGACCGCAGACTCACAGGTGAAGCAGAAAAGCCTCTTACCTCCCTTGAAGAGAAACTGGCCATCCAGAACACTTCATACCACAGTTACATTTTTACCAAGTGGCTGGGACTAGTCTCTCCAGCATTCAGGTCATCTTCACAGACCATAATGTATGGAAAACACTGGAGAACCTGCAGATACTTTCCACTGACTGCTTCAGAAGAGCTGAGTTAAGCTGGCCTGGGTGTCCCCCCTTGTCTTTTCATAAGTGCAAGTTCTGCTAAACCAGATATCTGGAAGTTGTACTGGGTATTTTTAGTGCCCCATCATGAAGAATTTGGTATCTAGTCAGTTACATTACCTAAATGTAGGTTTGTAAAACATACACAGGATCCTGGACATGTCAATGTTAAGTTTGCAGAACTTGAACTCTGTGATTGTAAATACGCATTTCTACCCTTGAACTTGTTTTTTTTTTTAAAAAAAAAATCAGAGCTGAAATATGGCATGCATGACAGATCAAACAGGCTCTGTCTTCCCTTCGATAAGCTGAACAGACTGAGCCTCTTTGTTCTCACAGCCACGACTGTTTTTCATGCTCCATGTTCTTGTTAAATCTTATCTTCCCTGTGATATAATGTAAATATTACATATTAAGGGATTAAAAACCCTCCAAGTGGCTCTGCTATATATGTGTGTATATATATATATATATATTTCAGTGCATCCATCTTACCAGTTTGTAACATGGAGGCTGTAGTGCGGTCCGTGTTTCTGACTCCTCCTTCTTCCATGCTGCACATATTTTGCAACCTCATGACAATATACTGGGAAGTGTAACTTCTGCAAGAGGTATTCAGAGAAGATACCTCCGTCTAATGCATCAAAAAAGGGGACGCAGGGAGGAAGACAACTAGGGGGAAGGCTATTGCGGCTTTTTTATACTCACCCGAGTCTGGTCCACGTGGGGCCCATGGGGTTGTCTTTGTTCTCTCTCAATAGTAAACTACGCATTGGCAAATGGACTGCATCATTACCAAGGTCTGGCACCATAGTCTTGTGCTCTGATCTTGCTCCTGAAACATCTGTTTGCCTCCTAGATGCTAACAAACCCAGCACTTGTGTAAAGAGGAAGTAGACTGCAGAAGGAGGTCTTGGAAATCTGCTTTCATCACAAGCTGCATCTGATGGTGTGCTTTTTTTACATATTTCCACCCCTTAAGCCTGGTATAAACAGACAGTGGTAAGTATAACTTGTTCTGAACTGGATGTATTACAAAAACAAAGTGTGAAACTAACCTGAAAGAGCCAGTTTCCTAACCATTTACATTTACAAGTCCTGTGAGCTAACCTAGGTAGATCTTTCTCCCTTTAAGGTGCCAGAGATAGCAAGGAAGGCAAAGCGCTTGTTTTGAAATCAGTCTCCTCTTTCTGACCAGATTGGCAGTGTATCTTCCATTTAAGATTGTATCTCAAAATTTTGTGTCCAGAAATCTCTCTCACTTGCTGCTCTCAAGACTTTCTTATCCTAACCTGACTTTGCAGTCTGATTCAGCACCCAAATCCAGGTACAAATCCTACCCCAGGTCAACTGCTCTTGCCTTCAGAAGCAGTTTGCTCTTGTTATTTACATGTTTGATGGGGTCTATGTTCTTGGAGGGATGGGTCTACTGAAGATGCAAATGCTTTTAAAAGATATGCATCTTTCAGTTTCTACTTTTTAATTGCTACCTTTGATGTCTTAACTACCTAATTCAGAGACACCATTGGCTACTTGTAATATATTTCTTAAGACTTTTGCAAACTATTATTTGTCCTGAAAATTATATTCCAATTATTATATTTTATCATAACCTGGAAGAGTCTTCTAGTCCAATGTTCCACAGGCTATAATATAATACAGTGCTGGCCTGAATTTATTCATATTAGACCTATGCATATTTATTTTTTTAAAATGTCGTGGTTAGTTTGTAAAAATCCTGCCATAGACAATCCACTGCAAATCACAGTAAACTGCTTCACTGTTTGAAATCTCTGAGTTTATTATTTCTGAATTTGTCTAGCATCAAATTCCTGCCTTGGAGACTGTTAAATCTTTTCTTCTGGAAAGAAGGCTCTGTAATCTGGATATGTACAGGCCGTCAGTGAGGCCCTTAATCTTTTTTTTAAAAGTTAAATAGCCTGAGCTGCTGGAGTCTCACTTGTCAAGTAGATTTTCCAGTTCTGTAATCATGGCTCTCTTTTCAACCCTATGCAGATTGTAACAATTTTCCTTGACTTGCAAATGCCAGAAGTTTTCTAAGAAATTTAGATTTAGGATTAGTCCCTAACCCTTGCATGCCCTAGAGCCAATAGTACCCTGTGTATGTCAGGAGCAAGAGAGTCACAGTATGCAAGAATGTAGACAGTCACTCAGGCAACTTCTTGGAGGGTTTTCCAGGCCTGAAGGTTTTGTTTCCTAGTGGGCTTCATGCCCCTGTTGAATCATGCTTTTGCATGATCCTACTGTCCTCTGAGTGTGGCACATCTCCAGATACATCAAACTCATTTGAACCCACTTTGGTTGACACAATTCAGAAATACAGAATTCAGGAAACCCTCTCCCATTGACAGTGAAGCAAAACTAACCACCTGGGCAGACAAGAACCCCGAAGAACATACTGATTCAGACAAGAGGCTCCCTAGAATCCCTTCTGTATGGATCAGCTCCCTGAACTGGGTAATAAAAGAAATTTAGTTCTCAACTATGAAATTCTGTTGTTAAACAAACATAGGCCATGAAATCTTGTGTGCTATCATAAAAACCTCCAGGAACTAATTTCATTAAGGCATATACGTGTCAACATCTGATCCCTTAGCTTTTCTGGCTCCATCCTGTACCTGCATGCTAGTGTGTGACCTGGCTTCAGTGATTACAGAACCAAATTTTACAAATCCTGAACTAAAGCTTAAGCATACGAATTGTCAGTGGTCAGGAGAGACAGTGCTGAAAACATGATTTCTATACAGTGCTATATATTTTCTATGTCTATGCCATACAGAGAGAATTCACAGGTCTATGTAGGCTCTAACTATCTTTTAGATAGAAACTGACATTGCATTTACAAAATTTTTGTGCCTCAAACTGTGGTCTAGTAAGTGCTGGTAGTCTATAAGGAAAAAGGTCCATGAAAATGTTTTGTTAAAGCCTGGTAATGTTTTTTGCTACTGCCCTTAATGATGTGGGACCTTTTGAATCTTGTATGGTAACTAAATGACTGTGACATTCTCAACTTGCTGAGCTATACCACTTTACATATAATATTTATCTGCAGTTATGGGTTCTTTAATGCCCAATTTTTGCAGACTGCAGTTAAACTCATCTAGCTTGACTATGATCTTCAGGATTGCTTTTCTAAAATGTCTAATTTTTTAAGTAGAATCGGTAGGTCCAATTGGCTGAACTAGGTCAAGTCTTTTGTTTATGGTCTGAAAGTGGATGCTCATTTGTTTAATGTGATTGAATTTTGCTTGTCAATCCATGTTCTGACTTTCTGTACGTTTTGTCCAGGAGTAGTTTTAGCTGCTATCAGCACATTTGTGGCTAGATGGAATGTCATTGTTTTTGAAGTACAGGAAAACATTTTTCAGCTTTTTAAATGTGTTGTGCCAGTGGGAAACATGGGATTGATCTGGAAATCACCATGAGCCAACAGTGGGTGAGATAAGGTTAAGTGACGAATCACTAAAGTACAGAAACAAAGGAAGAAAAGTAGCTCAATTTCTCATTTCCTTTTCCTCTTTTGCAAAAAAAAGTCCAGTTGATAAATGCCAAGCAATAATGAAAAATGCTCATAAGATATCATTTTAACTCTGTTTAGAGCAAACGATGAAGGCACTACCAGTATTTCTCCCAGTGAACAAATCTTGCCACCGGACTCACCATCATCATTGGCACAAACTAACATCAGGGCTGGTGAGCTCAGCAGAAAAGCTCGTGACAGAGTAACCTGGAGATGTGAGTGACAGTGATGTCCTGTCAGTGTCTGAGATGGGACATAATGGATTCCCATGTTAGTGCTTTTTATATTTCTACATATTTTGAAAATCATTGTACCCACGATGTTGTAGAGGGAAGGGGTTGTTACAGCCTCTGAGGTCTTTCTGAGGGCCGTTTCCTCCTATTGAGTTCCTGCATGTTCTGGTCTCATCATCATCCCTCACAGCCCAGTGTTGACTTGCCTCTGTGAGTGGTAAGGCTCACCATTTCACAGATCCCATGTTAAGTTCAGAGCTCAGCAGCAATCACCTATAAGCAGAGGCAGCTCTTAATTTGCCAAAATCTCATTTGACTCCCTCAAAGGCTGATGTGGAAACCATACTTCAGGCTTGTGACTTCACGAGCTCCCATATAGTGGTATTTCTGGGCAAGACACAACAGCACACTAAAAGTACAGTTAATATCAGTACTTTTGTGATTGTTTATAAACACTCTGCTCAACTCATCACATAGATTTTATTGCTTTTTGGGATAATAATCCAGAAAATTAAAAATAGACAAGAGGAGAGCTGACAAAGGAACACAGAAAAACTGTTCTGGGTGAAATTTCTGACAGATCTAGAATCATCAGGACTCCAAGTTCAACTTTCAGAATGATGGGGACTCTGACATCTGAATCCCACAAAAAGGCAGGGCTAAATTTTTAATGCCAAAGATTGCAGGGACTCCTGAAAGGCTGTTTACTTTCTTTAAAATGTTTCTGCTCTTGAAGTGAGTGTGTAATGAATCTTGGTGCCTCAGTGAGGCACATGTAGTCAAAAAATCCCTATCACGTCTGACAAAAGGAAGAGGGGTCCAAGAAGAGGAAGAGCGGACAAAACAGCGAGACTGCATGACACCCATAATCCTCCAATTACCAACCCACTCACCAGTAGGCCAACACTTCATGTGAATTACAACAGACTCCAGGGTCTTGAAACGTAGGTTGCCTGCCAACAGTTCCTAGGAGCCAGTCTAGCAATCACAAACCAGTGCCCCTGTTCTTCTTTCCTCAGGCCACATCCCTTCTCCTAGCCAAAAGGAGGAGGGATGGCACCGGTCGAGCTCCGCCAGTGACTCTTCTTACATCGGAGACACTAACAAGGACAGCTTTGCGGGGTTTACACAGCTTTGCACTGTAGAACAGAAACTGAACCTTTGACTCCTGAAGATATCTATCTTCAGACAATACAATTCTCATTCTGAAGATGAAAGGGCTGCTGAGGTGCCATTGATTGTTTCGGAAATTATTTTCACCAAAGAATGCTGGTACCTCTCCCAGTCTGAATTAACAGCCCGCCAGGGCTGGAGCCAGGAGCGTTCCTCTAATAACAGAACAATGATATTACTTCTTATTTCACTTATGCCACAAATCACACAGCTTGATAGTTTGGAAAAGAAAAGTTGCTGGTACCCATATTTCATTTTAGCGTGTATGAAGACATCCACTTCATCTGACTTGTAAGTACAATAGTAAGTGCGAATGCTCTGAGAAAAGTCACGTCGGTCACAGAATACATAACCACCAGCTCTAAGCCTTAAGAAAAGTGAAGGTGAAAACATACATGAGGTCCAGTTTCTTTCATGATATCAGGAAGCCTATATTGCTGATTAATAAGTAGCATTGGATTTTGTCATACCTTTTGAATAACCTCACTAACTACTTAATAAAATGCTTCAGAGAAAGTAAAATAATAATAAAAAGTGCTCTCTGCTGTACCTTGTTAAAGCGAGTATTACCTCCTTCATGTGTTTAACCTATTCACTGATGCGTTTTGGCACTGATTCTACTATGTAACATAATAGCATTTTTCAAAATAACATATTCAAACAACTTCCCCACAGCTTTCTTGTATAATACCTACCCTTCTTGCTCATACTGGCTCTCTGTTATGGTCACATTTGGCACAGAGGGCAGGGTGGTATTTTATTCCAGCCATCTGACACACCATGCTTGTTTTGGCTTGACATAAAAATATGTTTTCTTTTACCAAGTTAATGACAAAGATGTGCTCCTCTGACTTATAAAATTTTTGGCATGATTGGTTTATTGAGCTGAGGATAAATCACATGGTCAGTATCATTCTTAAGGAAGAAACGCTCCAAGAAGAGGGCACTTTTGGGGTGTTTTCTAAAAACAGCCAGTCTCTGCTTTCACCCCATGGCTGGATCCCTTTATATGGCAATGTTTCACTTGTAGCAGTCAAGGGGTTCATGAGCTGCACAGTCCCACAAGGATGTGAACACTGGAGTGCTCCATGGATTTAAGATCTGAGTGGGAGTCAATGAATAGGCTCATGCCAAAGATGGACAAGGACACAAACAAAAAACCCAAACCAACAAACTCAAAGGACTTACTTTGTTTCTCTGATTAGTCAAGTTCAGATGGAGGTCCTTACGCTAGACAAGTCTTCTATAGTGGGGGAACAAAATTTTCAAAGAATTTTCCTGATGAACATCACTTGGGCTTTGCTTCCACTGAGATTCAATGAGTTACTCCTTATCGAAACTCTCATTTCCTAAAGGTTGTCTGAAGCTTCAGTTTCTGAAACAGGAGGTGAATATATTCACTGAGCAAGGGACATGTATCTAAGCGTCCCTGCAGACAAGGGAGCTCCTGACATTATACCATCTCTCTCCCAGTCTGGCAGATCTGTTGAAAGCAAGACTACAAGATGGATCCTTGTGGGATACTCTTTTGGGCATCTCTGCAGTGAAAGACCCCTAACAGCTATGGCTAATTTCTTTCTGTACTTCACTGAATACAATAACCAAACATGCCAAGTAAAATGGGAAATGCTTGCAGAAGGCCCAATTTCTTTTGAAGGTCCAGGTAGCTAAATCTGAAGGGCTGTGAAAGGAACGGGCCTGAAGAACATCCCACATTTGACCAATAGAGATGAAGACAGCACAGCAATTCAGAAAGCAACTGGGGAGGCTGGGAACACTTGGGTTCTCCTGCACTCAACAAAGCACAGGCTCAGGAGAAGGAACATGATAGTTAACATTACTTCTAAGTATTTTTATGCCATCCCTCTCAAACTGTGGTTTCAAGGTGATGCTACCTGAATGACACAAATAAGCAGGCATTTTTGCTACTGCTGAGCTAAAAAAATCACCATATTTGACCTTGCACTGCAGTAGCAACTGCTGGTTTTACTCTGGAGGCTTTTGGATCATGTGATCTGATGACAAACTACAGTTTTGATGCTCATGGCTCTCCAGCCGGATTTTATTTCTCTCATGGATTGGCTGAAAGGTACGGGTGCGTGTGTGTGTACTCAGGTGTGTGTGTGAGCATGCATGCATATGTATTCATGCGTGTCACATCCACTTCACATTGCTGGTTTCGGTTTACAGGACCGCTGGTGGACGACCAGTCTGTCTGGAAGAAAAGTACGCCCACAAATATCACATGGAACTAGCTGGTTCTGGGCGCTGATCCAGGCAGCCTCATTTAGAGAATCGAGATCATAGAAACCTTTGGCTGGAAAATTAAAAAAAGAAAGTATCAGCTTTCATTCTGGAGACCCACATTCAACTCTTTATGGAAAATATTTTCAGGAAATACCTGTTGCCTGAGCCTTTCAGTTTAACCAAACCATATTGCTTTTGCAAATGAAAAAGAAAGAAAAGAAAGAAGCAAAAGAGTAAAAAATACATAAAAAAGACTCTGCTTTTTGTCCCAGGGGTTGAATTAAATTAACTTCAAACTGAATCATTTTGTATTGTATGAAAGTACAGAGAAAACATCATGCTGTGTGTTATGATATGCATTCTCAGCTAATTATTAACATCTTTGCATACATACTATTATCAGCAAATTTCACTTTTTGGCTTTACTTCAAGTTCTGTTTAATGAGCATATGTTATCTGACCATGGCAATGGGCGGGAGCGTATCGTACTTGAGAATATGTTCTTTGTACTGCTCTGGACAAGGGGCCCAATTTTCTTCCTGTTGAAGTCTATGCAAGTTTTGCCAATAAGTGGAGAAAAGCTTAGGTAAGCCTAAAACGTTACAGACAAAACCTACAGTTCTTTTAAGCCACAACTTTCAGTGAGGTCATTGCACTGGTGCATCTATTGTCATCTAAACACTAATCCAGTCTTACCCTCAGTTATTTTCCACTGTGGGAAAAGTGACTGCTCTGAAAGCTCAGGAGCATTCTTCAAACACTCACATCAGATGTATTTTCAAGGTTTCATTTGAGTACAAAAAAAATCTTGTTTACTTTCATCTTGAAATGGACTTTCATGTAGTGTTGTTTCAAACTGATTTCTAAAAAAGCCAGGTAGGTTGCTTAATAAGTGGATTTAGACCTTAGGAGTTTTCATCTGAAGTGCATGCAGAAAAAAATCTACATGGCTCAATTTGAAGATGTATTTGCTTTGCCCTTCTTAGAAGGTATGACAATACAGACAATACAGAAAAAAAGCCCCCAAAACCAGTTTTGTCTTTGAACTGTTAGCAGCAGACAATTTTTAAAAAAAAAGGATTTGTACATTTAAAAATATTCCATGGTTTCTGTCATTGGCACATGATAGAGCTCTTCATTAAAGGCCCATACAGTTTTAATATGATTCATATCCAATGGTTCACATAACCACAATAAGCCTTAGATCTCTTAATATGCCTGTTCCTAATGTTCTTTTTGTTAGAAGAGCAACCAAGTAGTGTTTCTTTTCTTGGCTGAGACAAATATCCCCTTTGCTTGCAGGAAATGAATGTGTATTTTCTGTACTTTGGAAAGTTTATTGAATATAAAAAAAGAGAGAGAGAGATGACTTTCTCCTCGCAGGCATGTGTTAGGCATTCCACAAACAAAACACTGTGTAATCAGGGCAGCGGTTGTCTTCCTGTGACACTTGAGTTTTCAGAAAAAGATTTATGTAAGTTATAAAAAGTTTTATGTAAGCAGTTAATATCGCTGAGCTTTTTTTGAACGTTGCCTGTTCCATTCAACAACAGGGGTAATCCCTCCTCCCTAAGTTGAGAAACTGTGAGACATGCAGTACGTGTATGTGGTCTCAAGGTCAGTTATAGCATTTACCAGATGATCGAGAGTAAGTCTTACGGAAAAAGAACAACACTGAGATTATTTTCTCAAGGCCAGGAGCATGAGGCAACTGCAGGGGGAACAACAGTTTCAGCTCAAGCTACAGAACTGATCAGGCTTGCATCAGCAGGCATTTAGGGACAGATGCTGGAAGCAGGTCAGTGTCCCCTGGGGAATCGTGGGCACACAACACCTCATAGGAGATGCATGGCGCCTGATATGACTCATCGCATAAATGAGACAATATTCTGATTCATATCTGGGAGCCTTCTGCTGGATTGTTCTCTCAAAGAGCGGTTGTCTTTCTGCTTCCACTCCTTCAAAATAAAACAAGGGTATTTCAAAATAACCTGATTTGTCCTTTTGCCTCCTCATCTTTCAGATGGAATTCTCGTTTTCTCCCTCTTTTTTACCACTCAATATGTAATAATTAAAAAGAGTTTAACAACAAAAAGAGCAAGTAAAATGAAAATGGCATTTGAACCTATCTTTTACTGCAGATTCAACTCTGCTGCTTGGCATCTGCTAGTCAAGTCCTGATTTGATATTATTTTTTGTGATTATTATTATTTTGAACAGCTCGTTAGTGTTCTCAGTGATCCTTTTCTGTGTGTGTTTTCTGGGGACGTATTTCTTTGTACTGCTGTAAGCTGATCTAGTGTATGACTCTTTCACAGTGAGTTTTAGGAGAATTTGTCTACTTTTCCAGACATTAGGGGAAGCTGTGGGAAATTATGGGGAATATATTAAAAAAAAAAAAAGTGGGTGAATTAACTGCTTCTGAGCAAATGGTCCAGACTTGGCCCAAAGCAGCCCATACCAGCTGGCAGGGCCAGGGAAAGCATCCAGCTGAAACGGCGAAATAACTTTACGTGTGAATGGGGAAGTCCTGGGAGCAGCTTCCAGGCAGAGCACAGATAAGTTTTCCTTTTGGTCCCACAGTAAGCGCAGACCCCTGGGGATACACACAGGAGCCCAGCTCTGTCAGGTGCTGAGGATCATCAGTTTTCATTGGTTTGAAGAAGTGGGATCTAGGCATCTTACAAAACAGAACCCACAGCACAAACACACATAATTGGCAGAAATAAAATGTTTATTTTAGACTACATATACTTTTTCCCACTGTGTTTATGTTATAATGTCTCACAAAGAAAGCTTCCAAAGCTTGTAAATAAAAAGAAACCACTAACATCCACTGGTTGTTCATTGGAGAAGATACTGCATTTTTATCTATAAACATATATTAATAAAAACCTGAACAAGTATACGTTATAGGTAGGTTCTAAAAATACCTTCTTTTTCACCAGTCATCATGCATCTAGTATTGTATTTCATATTTCACCACAGAACTCCTGTTTCTGAGGCCACTCACTGTTAAGTGGTAGCATCAGGCTTTTTTTTGTAAATGACACTATAGGTGTAAAACCTGGCTGAAGTATCTATCCCTATGCTGCCTGACGGGTATTTTAAGTTAATGACTGTATGTGTCAAGTCTGCATGCTGTTCTTGGATACTTTTGCCCATTTCAAAATGTGCCTTTCTACAGTGTTGAAATAGTCAAAAGGCAGTGATGTAGCTGTAAAGAAGGTTGCTAATCTTTTTGTGTTATGATTCAGAGCATTGTGATGCATAAGGAGGACTGTCCCAGGAGGCATGTCCCGCAAGGCAACAACTACTCTTACTTCTCATGGATGCAACACAAAAGAAGCACAGGGTAGTTAAGAGAAAGCTTAAAAGAAGCCACAATAGCTACCTTCTCTTCGGAGTAAAATGGAGACAGAAGTACTTGCAA
The DNA here is from genome assembly GCF_964199755.1 of Larus michahellis. Lineage (NCBI taxonomy): Eukaryota > Metazoa > Chordata > Aves > Charadriiformes > Laridae > Larus > Larus michahellis. The sequence goes on from NC_133930.1 coordinate 67,732,640, forward strand.
ATCATTAATCTACTGCTTAAAATTCTTTTTTTTTTTCTTTCTCCCACTTTCTTCCTCCCATTTCCTCACTTGTCTGCAGCTTACCTTGTATGGGACTGACTTCAGGCTTTTTGGGCTCTGGCCTTCTCAAGTTCTTGGGTAGCATGTCATTCTCCTGGTGCCATTTTTTCAGGCATTGTGGCTCATGGATGCTAATAGATTTTGTTCCGTACTCACGTCCACATATGTAACAAATCACTGCTGGTGGCCGTCTTATCACTTGTGCCTACAAATAACAATCGTGGAGAACAATAAGTGTTGTTTTCAACATTAGTTTTGAATCAGAACAACTTCGAATGAAAACAATCATGTAGATTAAGAAACTGATTCAGATCTGTGAAATCAGTGTAACTGTTTCTAGCAGTTTTGTTTTGACCGGATTCAGTCTGGAAGCTTGTAAGAGATGTTGCCTCATGAACTGGCCACCTGGAACAGGTAGGCTCCTTCTGCAGGCAGTGGGCTGAAAATTCACGTGTTTCACCTAATTAATACTTAGCTGTGTCCAGCCTTAGCATGTCTCTTAATATGGACAGTGAGGGCAGCCATCTCAAGCTTGCGATTGTGGTCCCTAACCCCACGTTACTTCTGCCACAGATCATTTAGCTGGTGGGATTCCTGGCCTTGAAGGATTAAAACCAATCCAGGATATTTCAGGATGGGGGGGGGGCAAAATAGGAACTGCTGCTTGTTTATCCTGAAGGCCTCAGGGTGACCTTTGCCAGTGACTGCAGCGAGAGCAGAACTGGACCCAAAGCAGGTCATTGTTTCTGCACTGCAGATCTGCTTTTGTTCGCAGAGGAAAACAGCTCAGCAGAGGACAAAAATCCCTCAACCCCAAACCCCACAAATACATATTCTAAGCTTGAAAAATATATAATTACTGCGGTATTGCAGATTATGGACTCGACTGTGTCCTTAGGCACATCCTGGGCTAGGCGTGGTGTCAGTACCAGCCCTGCTCCAGGAGGAGCGTAAAAACCTACTGCAGAGACAGCACTTTGAGGCACACTGATGGGTCTCACAACTGCCAGCGCTTCCCGCGCTCCTGACTGCAGAATACCAGTAAGAGATGAGCCATTCCCTGCCCTCCTACAAGGTAGAGGGACAGCCATGCCAGACCAAACACGGGAAGCCTTTCTCACTCAAACAAGGGAGGTGGGGATTTCATTTTTTCCTCTGCTGCTGTGTAAGACAAAGCGTAACCTGTTCCAGTATTCATGACTTTCTCCATCAGCCCATCGTCGTATTCAAGAAATTCTGGGCAGTTCTTCTCGCATTTGTGTTACAGTCTGAAAATGTCATTAGTGAACAATCTGCATAAGCTTTCTTTCCTGTATCACACATGTAAACTCAATTACATGAAGAAATACTACTCTACAAAGTGTAATTTTGCTGGGAAAAGTTGGACTTCATCTGGAAAGTTCTCACAGTGAATTTAAATATAACTTATCCAAAGACAGTCTTTCCAATGACATTTTCATCCTCTTATGATGAAATAATAGTATATATTATATATATATAAATATGTATATAAAAAACCTCTTCCTATTCATAACTGAATATAGCAACAGCTGCTTTTACAATGCCTTCTAATTTTTCATTATCGATTTTCACCTGTTTCCTTCAGATCTTGAGATAGACCTTGTCTGATTTGGAGATAAGATTCTGGGTCTGGATACAGTGTCTTTTGAGGGCACAGGATGTTTCTATGTAGGCTCTGGAGAGCTTTATGTAAGGATACTACAGTCTAAGCTCTTGAGGTCAGAGGATTCATTTCAGTGTGCATGCTTGTTACGGGTAGGCTTATAGCATTTTAGAAATGGTTTTCTAAAAATATACTAGGTGTAAAGCCACCTGTTGTGAATGGAGATAGCCTTTTATCTCTGACTGCTTCATTCAAAAACCCATTACACACGTTCTAAAGTCATTGTGATGTCCTACTACTGAACAGCTGCCAGAGACCTGCAAGACAAAAGCTATCGATCTCCATCCAGTGCAATCTGGACACATTTCCACAGTTCTGAGGTGGTTCTTTCGGCAGTCTCACCTGAAAACCTAAAGACTGAATGAGAAGTTCTCCGATCCCTCCAGATCCTGACAGAGCGTTTATAGGTAGATTTTGTGTTGCGACTGAGAAAAAACAGGCCTACAGCTAAATAGAGGATTCTGTTTGCCAAAGTTATCAATTGGGATTGACTTATAACTAAACCCTATTTGTCGAAAAAATGTTTACAAAATCTGTTCAAGTAGAAATGTTTCTGTTTTGTAACTTCCACAATTAAAAACTGTACAGAAACAATAGCAGAGACCAGAACTCATTAAAAGGAATCCGATCAGTCTAAGGATGGAACTATTTTTTTCCATAAATGTAGTGAGTTTGAACCATCACCACACATAAAATCATATCCACAAATCCTTCTCTGCAAATACACACGTTAAAAAAGTTGAAAAATAAAACCTGAAGGAGAATATCCTTACAATTGGTAGTAACACCTCTTTTGTTGCTTAACTGGGGAATATGAGATATGATAAGCTTATTTGGAATTTCTACAGCTGATGATATTTAACCTTCATTTCTTTTTGTCTTCAGAGTGTGCCTATCCCAAATGTCACATCTGGAGGCCTGCAGTTTGAAACTAAACTATTTTTGGAATCACCACAATTTTCCAACCCAAACTACTCACAGGCCAGTGGCTAGGCTGTCTGCTCACTGCTTTGTTTTTCACTTTTGAAAAGGCTTGTAGGGAAGGTCTGTTCCTGAGGATATGTGTTATTATAAAAATACCTACAAATACCTAACAGTGCAGTGAGGCTTTCCTCTGGTGTCTCAGTATTTTCTTTTTTCTCTGAGACTGCTAAGTATGTCTGCGTGACATGAATGAAGTTATTTAGCTCAGAGGGCTATGCAACTATGTATTTTCAATAGACCTGACATTACTTGAGGTTAGCCCCAGGCTGCTGCTATGGTGTTACGTGAGGTCAAATCCTCCCATGCTGCACAAAGCTTTTAATTTCTTCTTAAGTACACCCAATAAAACTGACTCCCAAACTCCCCTCCATAAATATTTATCATCCAGGGCTGCACACACACCACCTTTCTTATTTGTTTAATTATCCACGTATTTTGATGGGAGGAGGGGAGGCCTCCTGCTCTAGGCCAGAGCTCTCATCATAAGTTTGAATTGCCCAAGGAACAGAGGTTCGGGAACAGATTGGTACAAACACGTGGCAACAGCATCGTGTTGTATGATAGCAGCCCTTTCCATACATCCTTCTCCGAAAAGTAAAAGGCATTTTGCATAAAGGACAGGGACAAGCTGTGGTGTGGGTCCCACAACCATCCAAAGGTGCATTTCACAGCCTTCTGGAGTGCTTTCAGCCACTGCCCCAACACAACAGCAGACTAACATTAGAACTGGTCATATGCCTGTGTATGAAATTTCATTGAACAGCAAGGTGATTCTGCCAGATGATCTAGGTAATTAAAGATTTTACTCCACTGGAAGAACTAGCATATTCCATTTTACTCCTGATGTGCTATCTTGGAAAAGAAATACATCGGTATAATAAACACGGCATTTGTCTAAAAGCAGAAAGGCAGGAAGCTCAATTATTCTCCATGGTAATACCCAGTAAGTTCACTCAAACCATCCAGTCACTGTCCATCCTCATCTAACTTTCTGGATTTGCAAATATGTTTGTCAGTATTCTCCTAAGATGTTCAAAACTGCTGCAGTGGAGGCAAACAAAGTTTATCATTGACTTCTCACCTTCATTAGAATCACACAGCATCTGAAGTTTTCATTTTACCAAGTGACTAGATGACTTTATGCTAGAGCAAGATACAACACCAACATTTTGTTGTTACACAAGTTTTCAAGACTTATGCTGTTTTAAAATGCAATACAGTATGGTAAAGGAAGACCACTGAAATCTTATTTTTAGGTAGTTAACTTGATAAGAAGAAAACAGCAGATGGCAGCACCAGATGCTAGTGACACATCTGATAGGCTTTTAGGATCAGTGTTATCTGTTGTCAAAAAATCTGTAACACATACACCCACAGCAAGTCATTAATACTCACTTACATGTAGCAGACATTTTGATCTATGAAGAAAAAACACACTGCTCTAGTGCAAATCTGAATTCCAGTAGTCCCAGATATCTCTTCCATTTTCTGGGGCATCACAGCAGAATCCAAAACAGAATTTGTGAGCTGATGTGAGAATCTCTTAAGCATAGGCTGTTGTTTGTTTTACACAGCCAGATACGATTAACGCAGATGTGTTCATGCATTCCAAGAGCAAGGACAGTTAGTGGAAGAGATGGCTTACAGAGGCTGTTGAGTCCCCAGCTCTAAAGGCATTTAACACCAAACTGAGTAAGTGTTTGTCAGCAATGATGCTGGTCTAGTTGATCCTGCACTTGCTGAGGGAGAGAGAGCTCCAGGACAGAGGCACACAGTAGAAAGTGCTTGCAGTTGTGAAGTTAAAATGCCCTTTACATGGTGTACCACTAAGTCAGTCAGATCTTTATTTTTAAAATGAGGAAAATCCAGTTTTTGAATTTAGGACATCTTCCAGTGCATAAATTAATTTGACAGTAGCATTACAGTTCTTAAATACACTTACATAAGGGTTGGGGGGTTTTTCAGTTTTTCCTTCCCCCTGACGTTTTTCTGAATCAGGACTTTAAACAGGTACTTAAACAATTCACTGTCACAGTGAAAAGGCCCGTTAAGTGAGACATGATCTGACCCTAATGCTTTCCTGACAGGACCAAAGCAGATTGCCTTTCACTCCACCACCGCTATTCTTTAACAGAATTAATTAGCGGCCGAGTAGCTGGTAAGGTGAGCAACATTAAAACCATATGCTGCAAAAAGATGAAGGCTGTAGAGGAGACCCAGACTTTGTCCCTGTTTATAGCGTATCTGCAGTCCTTCCGTGAGCTTAGTGCTTTTCAACATCCTGCAATGTGTAGACCTTTCAACTGGAAGTGGACACCCTCACACAGAAAATTTAAACCTATGGAAAAAAGGCTTCATTTGACCACTCCTTAGAAGCAGTCTGCCAGTCCCGAACAGCCCCTGGGGTCACAGGATATTTCTTTCACTGTTTCCATTCCTATCTCTGCCTTAACACATACCTCTGTACAAAAGGACAGCTCTAAAAATAATAAAGGATCTCAGAGAGGTAAAATCCATCATCCCTTCCTGAAAGTCACTGTTAATAATAAAGTCCTTCAGAGTCAATCACAAACTGCAAGCTGTACAGCCTCATTAGTTCTGGTGCAACTGATGAACTGTAACTGCTTGGAAGTAAATGAGGAAACCTGTTGTTCACACAGAAGGAAGAACAGATTCGAACACGTATCATTCTGGCTCTGCAGAGCTCACAGAAGTAAGAAGTGGTAATAAAGTTGTTGTTCAACAAGTCAGCAGATGTGACTAATCCACACAGGGAGCAGATATATTGTGCAAGAGGGCAACATTTTTACAGAGTGACCCTCAAGGCCAAACCACACTCTAAACTTGGGGTTTTTTTATGACATTATAACTATGGACATTCTCCCCATCCCCCACCCCGCCCCGCTTTCTTTTGTTTTGTTTTTTCTTAATAAACATACAGAGTTATGAGTGATGGATGGAGCAGAGAGTTTTGTAAACTCTGCTTCACACCCAGGCTTTTCATTGAACAATCACCTTTAAAGCAATACCAGTTCTTTGGTAAATATTACAACATAGTGTAACACAACAAGAACATTGCCTTTCCTATAGCTATAGATACACCTGCACAGCACTTTGAACTGTTTATGGGTTACTTGAAATTTCCTGATAAAAGACCTGAGGAGTGGACCTAATTTGACAATATCTATCAATTAGTGGCCTCAAATAGCACAATATAAAAATGCCTTACATTGTCTTTATTCTCATGTTTGTTAGGATAATGCTATTAGCTCCATTATATTTAGCAGCTGCAAAACTGAAATACAGCATTCTTTGACTTTTAAAATGTTTTTAGAAATGCTCTGCATAGCATTGCATTCCTTTGGTGACTGAGAAAGCTACATCCCATTTTCAAAAGTAATGTAGGCAATCAGGAGTCCAACCCCCACTGGAAAAAAAAAAAAAAAAGCCTTTTATTTTAGACACTGGGCCTAAATTTAGACATCTATCTTTTTACAAATGTCCTGGCCAAAAGACAGCTTGTGCAGAAACAAATGCAGAAAAAAATACGCCATTTTCCAAAACTTTGTGTAGCTTTTGGATAATGTGAATCAGCTTCTTTATTCTTGGATCTTGAATCAAATTCAGTGGAAAGAAATGTGCAGTCTTATTTTGTTGTTGTTATACTCCGAGTTGCTGCCTTTGAACATGCAGTCCTCAGTAAACTCGTGTTCCACGCCAAGATTAAGAATAACGGTAAAAAATGAAAATCACTGGAGTGTTTACAGGATAATGAAACACTGTATTTCATATTAGCTAAATAAAAATACCTAAAACCTGCTAAAACATGTAACACTCAAAGCTTGCCTAAGCTGCTCAAGAGAATCTCCTGTGGAACTATAGCACACAAGGGTCCCTTTTGGGGACATAACCCTCACAGCACCACAGAATATGAGAACCCAACTACTCCCTTTCAGCAGGAAAACCAAAAGAAATAGGAATTAGTAGTTTCCCTTACACGCACAATATTCCCCTTTCCTTTACCCGCTGTTCATCAGAGAAACATTTGCATGGAGCCAAAAGCTCCTTCTGAAGGAAAGTGATTTTAAATTTGATGGGAACCCATTCTCCCCTGGAGTGCCTACCGTCAAAATGCATCCACGCTCTTTCAAACAGCATGTGATTGGCAATTTACCTTGTCTAACATGGCTGGTGCAACCCTTCTCTTTCCTTGAGAGGTCTTGGATGGATCATCACGTGCTGAGCCAGACACAGAGCTTGGGCCTTTACAAGGTTTATGGGGGCTGGAGCTTGCCAGCCCCACACCGCTGCTACCTCCTCTGCAACTCTTTTGGTGCACAATGAGACGGTCAGGAAGGAAGGTTCGTCCACAGTTTCCACAGGGCAGGAGCTGGGCTTGAGCACTATGGTAAACTGCCTCATCTTCAGCTGTAAGCTTACAGGAACCACCAGTCAGGACCTCAGGTTTCCTGGGCTCCGCTCTTCTGAGATGCCTTGGTAGCTGATTGTTTTCAATGTGCCACTTCTCTAGGCACTGGGGCTCATGTATAGAAATAGACTGCGACCCAAATTCTCTGCCGCAGATATAGCATACCCTGAAGCCAGGTCTTCTTGGTGGGATGACGGGCCAATTCAGTGGCATCCGAGACATGTTTGAAGTATCTGACCGTTTTGATATTATTGCAGTGCCTGGTCGCCTTTTCTGGGGTCCAGCTTCTAGACGCACTACTTCGGGCAAAATTCTAGGGAGATCTGGCACGTTAGGTGGTGAAACCTGCTCTGAAGGCAAGATATTAGAGACAATAGCAGGGGCCTCTCCAGCACTTGGCAGAGTGTTACAGGCTTTGTTCACATTCTTTTTCTTGACATTTCTTTCCATGAAGTGTACAACATTTCAAGAAACTTCTGTGTCCTACACATAAAGGTCTGGGGAAAGTCTGTTATTCAGCATGATGCTCAATCTTCTTAATTCAGTTTCATCGGCTGGAATATACTACAGACTTGAAAGCTGGAAAACTGCTAATGGCCATTCCAGTAGGGAAAGAGGTTTTCTGTGTGTTTGTTTTTTGCCTTTTGGTTTTATATGAACCTGAAAAAAATTAAATCAGCACATATTAATAAACACTATCTCTTTTGCTAAGGTTAACATCCAGTGGCTTATCACAAGGATCAGTTTACCTTACTACTCTGTTATATCTTTATACTTTATATATACTGTTATATTTTCAACTTCTTTCCTTTGAGGGTGGCAGAGCACTGGAACAGGCTGCCCAGAGAGGTGGTGGAGTTTCCTTCTCTGGAAACATTCAAAACCCGCCTGGATGTGATCATGTCCAACCTGCTCTAGGTGAACACACTTTGTCAGGGTGGATGGAGTAGATGATTATCCGAAGGTCCCTTCCAACACCTACAATTCTGTGGTTCTGTGATTTTTAAATAGCAGACAAATAACATCAAATATACTCTACCCCTAATGATCAGCTGAACAATGTAAATCTGAAATTCTAGTCTCAGAGCGTGTAAAGTGATGAAGGACTTAAAAGACTATGGGTTTGCAAGGATTGAAGCTGCTGACATGCATGTGGTTTCGAGAATAATCAACATGCTTTATTTTCAGTTATTGACAGAACTGGTATTTCTAACATAGTCTCATTTCTAAGCCATTTCTGTTGATAGTTAAACATAATTTCCCTGTCTCAAGAGAAGTGAAAATAAGTCACTTAGTAGAGAGATGTTAATGTCCAATCTCCAAAGGGACAGTCAGCAAGGAAAACGTTCCCAATCTGTAGGCTGACAGAAATTATTAGGCCCCTTTACACAGCATTTGTGAGTGTGTGTCTCAAATTCTCTGACCAGTCTTGATCCTTGCAGTACAGGAGAGATATTAATAAAATGGAGCACGTTTATTAATAAAGGCTACTGAGATGATTTGGCAGCTGAAGCACATGCCATATGGGGAGAAGATATGGGCACTGTATTTGTTTAGTCTCAAGAAGACAGTGCTAAACATATTTCAGTTTTTGAATTTGCAATCCATCCTTGTATAGAGACAACTTTGTGTTGTATCACTTCAATGTTCATTTCTCACAGAGACAATTTTTTGTGCTGGTCCTCCAAGGATCAGAAAATAAAATTCAGACTGTAAGCATGCTATGATAGAGGCTATTGTTTAATTGCAAGAACAGAAAATTAACTAGCAGGCTAGCTTTAGTCATAAGCAAGGAAGAGGTTGCATAGACAGGCTGGTAAGGACAGCAAGGTAATCACTGCCCACTTTATCTATAATAGAAGAAACAGCTGATTATTGCTTATTTTGCCACCAAAGATAGGGTGAAGGTGTAATGGCCACTGTTCTGGGGTTGGCAGCTCTCCCTTTGACTTAAGAGTCACCTTGACCTTACTGAATGTTCCAAACTTTATCTCAACCCTTCCAAACTTCTTAGGAAGTTACCTACCCAGAGATCCACTGACCCATGTCAGGTCACTTTCTCTGCTGCCACCAACCAACCTGGATCTGCTCTTAACTGCTCTTTTTTCATGCCACTCTGGTAGACTTTGCTCCCGCTCAGCAGCCTCTTCACCCTTATCACTCCCACCTCTAAATCCAGGGGCTGAATTTCATTATGCCCAAGGGGAAGGCCACAGTTTTGTCGTTAACTTTGGGATGACATACTTAATGTTTGCCTGTATCACTGAGAAGCACTGAGCTGATTCCAGTGTCTCATAAATATTCTAGAGGATACCTTAAGGACATGGGCAATGGTGAAAAAATAAGCTATCACCGGGTTCATACAATTAGTCATCCTCTTGCCAGGCATACAAAGATGTTTAGATTGCTGCATTCACACTGCTTGCTTAAATATTCACAAAGTTGCATCTTCCAGGGACACCTGTGACATTTTCTCATTTTACAAAATCTCCTGTGAAGCTCAGATTTGTTTGTAAGCGAATTGGAAGATGTAAAGACCACCAGAGCCAATCTGTGATTTGTACTGGAACAAATCTCTGTGAACAACTATGTTGCAGTTATCTGTTAAAAATAAAATTCTTGAGGGACATTATACTTAGCACTCCAAGTTAACAGCTCCTCTAAAACTTTAATATATAATTGCAGTCTGTGGAAAAATATAGTAAGGTAAAAGGCTGTAGCATCCTCTCATGTCTGAAGCTATCAGATAAGTGTATAATGTATGTTAAAGGATACACAAAACCGTAGCACTGTAATTTTTATTTCAGATATCAAAAAAACCTTTTTTTGTTCTGACTCCTACATGATGTATTATTGTGAAATATCTAGTGGAAAAGCATGCTACAAACTAACAAAGAAAGAAAGGTTACAAGCTGTTTGGACAGTAGCAATTAATAATACTTGGGCAGTTAGCTGTCTTCAAACCGGTGCTATCCAATTTTAAAGAAATCATTTTTGCCCTCACCAGCAATGTTCCCTTAATGCAAAAAAACTTTGATAACCGTGTAGAAAGTATTACAAAAGCTATTTGTGCAACAAATCCCAAAGCCTTTCCCCTGTTTTCCTTATAGATGGCCTAGATTTTCTCAACTTTGCAGAAGGCTGATCACTTTGTACCACAATTTGCCACAATAACAAGTTTGCCAGTTTTGACCAGATCATGCATGTGATTCAGTTAGGTGAATCATTCAACAGTGTGTGAGATTTAATTTTGTAAACTAGCATTGAGGCAACTCTACTGCAAAGCCCTTTCAAAGACTGGGAGAGTTTCCAAGGAGGGTGGCCTGTTGGATGAATCCAAGTTGGGAAGTCGCCAAGCTCTTTAGGAGGATGAAGGGAATGGAGAGCCAAGGAAACATTAAAGGGTCACGAAGGCAGGGGAGATAAGGGTTATTGGAGGGTCAGAGGAAGGGAGCATCAGAAAGTTCAGCTACATTTCATGGAACTTCTGAACTTCGCAAGGTCCTATTTATGTCCTATTTATTGATTTACGCCAGAACGATACTTTCTGCTACCTGAGAGGATTCTTAAAGAAACAGTGGACATTGAACTGCCTGCCACATGAAGAATGTTAGGTGACTAAATCTGTTACTATTAAGAATGAAGCAGTCAATAAAAGATGCTATAAACAACCTATTAACAATATAACCTATTGTTGGGTATCCAAGCTTGCTATTGTAAATACTTCATAAGAGAATTATGCTTCCTTGTGGGGATTACACCATTTGGTCTACATTTATTCCTGCCAAGTTGACCGTTGTTATTTGGAAACTTCCTATAAATTCAGTGTGAAATGAAAAGGCATACGAGCAGTTCAAATCTTCTTTTCTCATGCTCAGTGGTAAAGATGTGGAAGTAAATCAGGATTGTGATTTAACATTTCTTTTCAAAACATAAAACTTTCTTAACTTTTTCCTTTAAAAAAGTTGCAACGTTATTTCATAAGGTGGGAAGGTATGGTTGATCATTGTGTATAGCTGTGGGAAAACATTCCTCTCCTCTGCAGTTCCACTGAGTACAATACTTAAAAAACAATCTCATGAACTGCAGTGACAGGGCACTTGCAGCTAATGGATGAGTTCAATTTAATTAAAAGCAAGTGAAATACTACAGCTAGCTCAGCATCAGGCTGAGAGCTTCACTTTATCCAAAATAGAACAGAATGACACGAGTGCAAATAGCTCAGTACATCTTTTATCTTCTTGTGTTGAAGAAGAAACGGGAATCCTTGCACACTCTTTTTAAGTTTATCCTATCCAGAAATTGCAACAATAGCATTATTATCCATGCTTCAGTAATGCTGCCTTCTCTTAGCTGCCATGTGTGATTCAACCTATACAGGCAAGTGGAAACTTCTTCCCTGAAATGGCCTTCTTTATGTCTTCTTTCATGTCAGCGTTGGAACTTGGAAGCAAAGTTGACACATACGTTTCCTATTTCCTGTATGCAGCCCATTTCTAAAGAGTGACCCTCTCTGTTTTTCATCTCTCTTGATTCGCTCATGTAAACAATTCCTCAAAACCCATTATAAGGTCATTTTATAAGCCTGGATTCCTTGACTGAATTGAACAAAACATACTTGAGCTAGCTGGGGGATTAAATTGGCTGTTTCCAATGACTCCTCAACACTACTGTCTTTGACTTAGCTAGAATTCCACATGGAGACCTCCCAGCTGAAAAAAACAGAGTTTACCTTGTGGAAGAGCACATTGCATGAAGCCTGCTGCTGCCAGGACACAACTGTGCTTATTCAATGGACAAAATACAGGAACAGTTGTGACAGTTTGGGGAATCTGTTTATATATAGTTTATGAATGCTGACTGATATCACAGCCTCTCCATGTGCAGCTGTATCAGACTGTAAACTCCATTTAAACTGTATGGCTGGCTTACTGTCGCCGCTCCCATCTGCCAGTACAGAAAGGGACAAGATAAATCCTTGTACCAGATAAACACAGAGCTGAAACAAAGGTCACAGAACTTTCAAGCTTATACATCTCAAAGAAATACCCCTTGGACATGCTTGACTCCCTCTAAAGGCAGATACAATTTTCACATCTGGATTTAGGAGGGAGGACCATAAACAAGCAAAATAAACAGTGAGAACAACTGATTCCTTTACTATTTTTAAAACAGTGCTTGACAAAGCTATGAAAAGGATTTATATGGAGTACTTGCTTGAGGTGGCACTGGCTTATATCCAGGAGGCTCTTTGGAGAGGTTATCTATAATTGGAGAGTGCTTACAAAATCAGGACTCGCATAACAAAGTTATGAGAATGTCTGCGTGGGTTGTTCTGCCTGAGGAAGTGTGTGACAGGCCACAGAGATACAATAAAACAAGCAGGAAACATATGGCTCCAAAATGGTGGCATTCAAATACAACAGCATGGTGAAAGCCCAGCTATGGATCAGGCTGTCTGCGTTGAAAAAGAATAAACTGATTTTAGCTTGCAAAAATATAGTGATTAATCCAGTATTAAGAGCTCTTAATTCAAGAGTTCCTGGCTGTGTAAGCCCTTATTTATGCAACTCCCCACTTCACTCTGAGAAGTTTTCCCTTTGTTTGCCTTCAATACTACGCTCTATGTTGTATACTCATCCTGCCTGTTCATCACTCAGTGCTTGAAGTCTTACGCCTTGTTTGTGACATCACCGTTGTAGTTACGTGGGTCATTTAATAAAGGTGATTCATGTAAACTGGACTAACTCACAAGTGTTCTAAAAGAAAAGTTATTTCAATTGTAATACCTAATGTTACTGTTACATGAATTACAAACATCTCAAATAGCTTCAAAAGAGAAGCAACAAGCAGCAACTTCTTGCACTACAGTAATACCCAGAGATCCTGGTTTCTCAGTCTGAGCAGCACTGTGTAAAAAGGCAAAGGACAACAACTCAGTCTAAGAGGACAAAAGATACAGAAAGAAAGAGATGAAGTAATGTGCTGAGCGTAACACAGCAAATTGGAAAAAAAAAAAGGAAATTAATCTAGATTTCGTAGCACCCTAACACTAAATCAGTCCGGTCACAGAATTTTGTAAGGCTGTTCCCTAATTTTATAGTCAAGGTAAAGGTAAGTCTTTTTTCTCCCTTCTACTGTGTTTTCATTATATTTACATATAAAAGAGGTGTCAGAAAGGACCAAACTGACATCCTGCATTGAATGCCAAAAAGGCTTGCTTCAGGCTCTTTCCAAATAAAATGTTTTCTATGAGGCTTCCCGTTATTCTTTAAGGGAAAGCAAATGAAGTTTAACCAACATCTTAGGCTGTATTTTCTCTTGTGCTAAATGTTGTTTTGTACTGCTCAATTATGAATCATTTTAGAAATCTGTTAAGACAAAGTACTCAAACATAAGTTGGACAAAAATATTGGATAATTTGTAGTATCTTACTGTTGGATCTCTTTTTCACTGAAAGATAAAAGGAAAAAACATTCTTATGTTTCCAACAATATTTTTAGCAAATTAACCACACATTAAAACCTTCACATTTTTCCAGCTCAGCACTCCATTTTCTCTACAGTTCCTGGCTGGAGGAGTCTCCTTTGATTAGTCCTGAAGACTAATCTTTTCCTTCGGTCATGTGAAAAGAATAATCTATTACTTGACTAAACTTAAATAAAGACCACCGAGATGTAGGAAATCCAGAGTTTTCTACATCAGGACACTTATTCTTGTCATAGCTCAGAGTGATCCATGTTTTTATGCATCCTCCTATCTCAAGAAACGATTTGCAAGCTCTGAACACACAAATATTGGCATGTACCCCCACTTCTGGCAGCTTCCAGATTTTGTATGTCTGTAAAATCTAACATCACAGCAGCCTGGCTTAAATGTCTTATGAGTAATGCACACTCAGAAACATCCAAGTATGAAGCTTGTTCCATCAGAGGATCAGCTGCACGTATAGCAGTACCCTCTGCCCTACACTATCTGCAGCCCAGAGGCTGGTGGTTATGCTTTCATTAAACATGGATGCAGACAGCTAAAAGCACAAGGCAAGAATACTCAAAATCAAATATACCAGGTTAAAAAGCCACCATTTTACGATGTATACAACTGGGCTACAACTGTCTGGGAATTTTCTAACAAACATCTTTCCCCGTTGTTTAAAGCATCAGTTAGACAAAACTAAAAATTCCTTCAATGATGCACCTGTATCAAGCACACAAGAGCGAAATCACTACTCTGTGTGTGTGTGCAAATGTTCATCAGAATGTAACAGAAGGAAAATACATAACCCTGAGGTTTCGATATGATTCTGATAAAGATCTATTTAAGGTGTCTGCTGTGATGAGACAATCAACCTAGTCAAATGTTTCTGTAATTTTCCTCTGACTTATTAAAACACCCATGTCTTTCTTTGGATCTGATTCTCTTCCTTCTTAAAACTTCACAGTTCAATCCAAAATTCACTGATGTCAATAGCAGTCACTGTATACTTGGCATCTGAGGAGACCCTACATATAATTATGCAATAATTAAGCTTATTTTATTTATTAAATTTATTTGATTTAAGTTTATGACATTGTTGCCAGAGAAAGCTGGAGACTGCTTCTAGTGACCCAGCAGTTCTTTTGTGTGACTATGTCCTCCTCATCCCAAACATAAGCAATAATTCCTTTGATTTGATTGAACTCATAACCTTATGTGAAGGAATTATGATGGCTACTAGTTAAAATATAGAGAAAAAGTGAAACATTTTTACTTGAAAAAATGTAACTAACTTGACAGAATTTCAAAATTCTGGACCTGCTCCAGTAATGCCTTAAATATCCTTTATGTTCTACAAACAAGGTTCTTGCTTTTCATATTTTACTTAGTGATACATTACAATTTACCAGGGTGAAGGGTACCTTAATTTTACTCACATACAATTATTTAACACACTCATTTCATTTTTTAAATGAATAATGTTACCCTGCCTCCACACTTACTCTTGTGTAAAAACCAGAATAGACACTTTCCCGATTTGGGTGACACTGGGGATACTATGCATCCCATTCTTAATCATTGTCAATTACTGTGGTAAATCTGCAATATTTTACACTATCCAAATCATAGAGGGCATATCAGATATGCATCAGATAATGAACAGACTGGGTGTGTTCACCCTGCCCTCAGCACAGGAACGTGAGAGCAAGCAGACATCGAAGCAAGTAAGTTTACACAGCTCAAAGTAAGCTACACGTACTTCCTAGCTCAGGTGTGTTTGTTGAAAATTTCCATGTCTGGGACTGATGTGTGCAGAATCTGGCTGATTTTCGGTGATTTTGACCGTGAGTACGCAATTTGTGCAATAATTTCAAGACAGTAGGCTGATCTTTTAGGGGGAAAAAATAGGTGGATGGATAAACGCATAATTGGTCAAGAGTCTGTTTGACACAGAAAAATAGAAGGCAGGCATGTCAGCTTGTACAAACTGACACAAGTCAGTGGAACTCGGAAGAAGGATGACAATGCACATGTGCTGAGAGCCTGTCACTAGAAGTGTAGGGTGATTCAGTGCTGGAAAGACACTTTTCTCAATAATCTGCATTACCACAGTTACAGTATGCAGGATAAAATAATCAGAAGGGATAAATTTTCTCATCTTTTACAGTGTAAGTCAACCTTAATATTTTTTCAATAGAAAGGAAGTGCTCCTGCTGACGAATGACTCCATAACTGAGGTTTTTACTACTTTTGTTATGAACAGGATACTCAACAAGATAATCTAATTACTATGGCAATTCCTATGCTCAGTTAAGATACACCAGCTACTAAAAGTAATATGAAAACTAAATGATGAGCAGAAAGGCACAATAATAGAGAACTGGCAGAGGGAATCTAGACAAGCAGATGAAATGATCTGAAGTGGAAAGCGGCTAGAACAACAAAAACTCTGGACATTCCATTGCTTCTGTGAAATGTTGTTAATCCTAACAAGAAGTTATTAAATACTCATCACTGGATCTTGCATGAATGATACAGCACCTCCTAATACTTTGCAGAACATTCATGATATTGTGACACAAAAAGAAAATGGCCACCTACTAAATCTCTGCTATGGAAACACTCATTATATCCAGCATGAGGCTTGAGGGCATTATAGCACAAGGCTAATGATGGCTACTGGTAGGTGAACACTCGTTTTTAAGGGTCTTGTTGGTAATAAATCTCAAAATGTCATTCTTTCACATTATTGTTTTTCCCCATTTTAGATCAACAGTAATTTGTAATTGATGTGAGAGGACATGGCTGACAAACTTCATTCATCAAGTTTTACCCAGTACCACTGGGCCTTGGTGACTCTACAATTTTTTATTTTTAACAGTGGTCTTTTTCTCACTTTATATTTGAAGCTGTTACCTATGTCTATATTGTCCTGTTTTATAATTCTTTAGTTGATAGAATATTATTAAATTCCATGAGCCAATAGAAATACGTATAGAAGAATACATAGAAGGCTGAAATAACCCCAGATAATGTGGATTAAATGAAGAGACGTGAAAATCCATGTATGTCTGAGCTCTTCATTATGTAACTAATTTCACTTAGTTAGAAACCAATGCATTCTATTGTAGATGAATGTCCTAGGGAATTAAATAAATAGAAAAGTAAATTTAAATTAAAAAATAATTTTGCAATTAAGTCAATGGCATTAATTTATAACTTTAGCAATCAGTTTACTGAAAGTATCTTAAGAAGAAATTTTGTAACTAGCTTTAAGTTCAACCACTTGGAAATGGCAGCAAAGTTTTCTGTTTCGCTTGGCTTTCCGAGCCAAAAAAATATTCTGGCTTTTCTAGTAAATCTTGTCATTACTGTTCAGCACCACATATTTTCCAGGAATAGAACTGAAAGAGGTAATTTCTGCTATATGGAACAATCAGTAATTATGTGCCAGGTAGGGTTATCTTCTACACAGGGTATCATTTCTAGCTTTCAGTATCCAAACAGTTGCCCGTGATGATTCCAATTATATTCTCCTGCCTATTGAAACACACACATAAATGAATGCAGTCCATTTCCCAAGAAAAGTGAAGGGGGGAATTAGGAAATCAGAACATCTGACCTGATAAATGCTGTTTTGCCACACAAATTTCTGCAGAAATGAATTCCAGAGAATAAATGCATTATCCTTGCAGTAAGCACTATTACACACCCATGTATTACCAGTTAGCTGGTCTGAAGGGAGTCACTCAAATCATCGCTCATTGACCTTTTCGCTTCTTTATAACTGGGCCTCTGAGCTCTGCTGGAATCCAGCTGTCTGGTACTTTGGTGTCAAGCACTGATGCAATGGGATGAGGCAGGACATGGGACTATGTTATTTATCCCTTGGCTTACTGAGTTTCAGGCTAGGGGTGTCATCACTAGAGCCACCTGAGATCCACAAGGAAATTAGGTGAAATACATAAAACCTGGTACCCAAACCCCAGAGGATCCCATCTGCCTGTGCCCGTTGGCTAGGCAGAAGACTTGCTTCAACTTCAGGACTGAAGGAAAACCACAGTGCCTCCGCGCCCAACCATTCCTCCACCCTCCAGCCTACAAAAGCCCACAGTCTTATTCAGATCCAACACTCAAGAGACCATGCGAGGCACCACATTGTCAACGCCTTCCTAAACATTACCTTCACTCCAACGAGTGGCTCAAAATTCCCTAGTTTTCTCCAGACCCGGGCTTCTCTGATGTTGCCTTTCGGTTCGGTTCGCCCTTTATGGAAGAAAAGAATCGAACAGCAAAGTTGTGTGAGCACACCTGGAACACCTTTCCCACCCCCCTCCCACAGTGTATTTAGATTCTTTTACCCTTTTGCTTTACTTTTTAGGACGGGCATCCCCTAGCCCTGCGGCCCGGCGCCCTGGCAGGGTGTGGCGGGGGGGGCGGCCCGTGGTCCCCGCCCCCGGGGTTGCCATGGCAACGCGTCAACACATGCGGCCCGGGCGCTGATTGGCCGGCGCCATCGTTGGTCACCGAGAGGAGGGAGGAGCCCGTGTTCCGGGGGGCGGGCAGAAGGGGTTGATCCTCGCTCGCCCCAGGGCTACTGGCCCCTCTCGTCGTGGCTGGTCTGACAGGACAAGGGGAGCTCCTGGACTGACCAGCTTTTGGGGCAAAACGGGTCTTTTCCTGCCAGGCAGAAGCACGTGTGCGAGGGAAAGTCTATTTGATCAACTTAACACCTACAAGTTGTTCACTGGGAAGGGTCCCCACTCAGGCTCTGCATCCACGGGCAGGGTCTTCTCTCTCAAACCCCTTCCCCTCTTGCCTGGGTGAAAAGGGGCAAATGACCTCCTTGGGAAGGCCAGGCAACAGAGAAGAGCATGAGGAGCCCTAATTCCGTCTCGTACACAGGCACTGTTCTCGTTGAAAAAAATCACAGGTTTTGGCACAATTGTTTCAACATTCTTCCAAATTTAACTTTTGCAAGCTTCATATTTTCTGTGGAAATTAATTCTAAAGAAACAACGATAAATAGTTGCTACAAGAAAACACCACTGGTTCGAACATTCCCATTGCAAGTGTTCTCTGCTGGCAGTGTCAAACGCAAATCCACACAGTGCTTCTTCGATTCTACCCTTTTCTGCATAACAAATGTCAGTTATCAGTTACTGAAAACCTTAAAATGCACAACAGGCCACACTTGCTTAGACTCTTGGCAAAAGCAATGTCTTGTATTCTGCTAAGCAACAGAGATCTGCTGTAAACAAATTCTGGTATCTGTTTCACACTGAAATTTTTCCTGTGGCAGGTACGCATCTGAGGCAGACATGGAACAAACCTGGTAAATGGGTTTTTACAACACAGAATCATAGAATGGTTTAGGTTGGAAGGGACCTTAAAGATCATGTAGTTCCAACCCCACATCACGTTCTTTGATCATCTCCCCTGGCAGTTTTATCAAGTTCTCTAAATCACTTTAATTCCTAAGCCTGAGATACAAAAAGAAAAATGAGAAAAGGCTTTCAGAGAAGTAAAATTGGGTTGTCTGATTTGAGTGAGTTGCATTGCAACACACCAGTGTGTGAAGGAGAAAAATGACAGTAGGCTAGTCCTTCTGACGCTGCAGTACCAGTATGCCAAACAATTAATTTAAATTTATGCTATATATGTCAAAAGGTGATTAGCAAAAGAATAACACTTGGGTTACAAGAAAATGGCATTTGACCTTCAGCTAGCCTTAGGGGTTAAAAACAATTTGTATTGCGCAAAATTTATTGTGTGTATGACACAGAGCTCCCACCTTTTAACGCAATTTAGACACAGACTGGCTTTTTACCAGTATTTGCAGAATGCTTTTATGCCAGGAAAAATACATGAAAAAGTTATTTCACCTTAAGCACTGATTCTGTCACCCAAGACTATCAGCTTCAAGTTATTTGAGGTATATGAAACTGTGATGACTATATGTGACAGACATAAATACTAAAGAATAATACTGAAGTTACAGAGTTGATATCCAGGAAGTACTAAGATTAAAGTTACCGTTAGCTTCATAGATCTAACAGACAAGTTGTAAAAAGTATGCTTGCATTTTGTAAAAACTTACATTCACCAATGTGTCTTCAGAAGATACAAAAATATTTTTCTCTATTGTAAGATTTTAGGTGGAATCCTTGTTAGTGGTAGACAGATAAGACTGTTGTTTCCACGCAAGCCATCCCAGATACCAATGCAAATGTCTGGAACTGGCAAGGGAAGTGTTCATGGTACCAGATTATTAGGAAAAAAAAAGTCCCAAACTTTACCATTTTTTCCTTTGAAAAAACAAAAGTGCCTTCAGATCATTAGAAATGAGGAACAAACTAAACAATACTTCAACTCCAATTTAAAAGCCTCCCCCCCCCACATCCATTAAAAAATTACCAACAAGGTGATGGTGATGGAACATATTTTATGTTACAAAAACAGCCAATAAAATAGATTAATCTTTGAATAAGTTACTATGGATATAAAACATGGTAGATTTTTTCATAAATCCATTCATACAAACAGTATATTAAAAATTGATGATGATATTCTAGCTATATTCATGGTTGGCATTTTATGTATGTGTGTATGTATGCTTGTAGGCATGTAGATGTTTAGAGATTTGAAAAACAAAAATGGACAACCCTGAAAAATGTTTGCTATATATCTGTTGTGGTTTGGGCTGGACTGGCCACTAAAATGAATGACAGATGCTCTCTTTAGCTTCTCTCCCATGGGAGAGAAGAATGAGAGAGAGAGAGACTTATGGATTGAAAAAAAGAAACTAAATTACTTCAATTAAATGTTAATAAGAAAATAATAAAAAGAAACTATAATAATATTAATAATAAAATAATTAAATATATACAGTATATACAAGCCGTGTCGAGCTTCCAGGATGACGATCATGTCACTGGCAGGCAACGTCATGTCTGGGAAAGTCCCAGATTGGACTGAGTGACAGATGGGAACTGAACTCAGGAACTGGATTCAGGGATGCACAGATTGGGATCAAAGGCAGATAAACAGACAGGGTCCTCCCCCCCTCAATGTTGGCCATTGAAGAAAGAGAGCTGACCCTCTGATCCCTCAGCTTTTACACTGAGCATGGGGCAGATGGGATGGAATACCCTGTTGGTCAGTTTTGGGTCACCTGTCCTGTCAGCTCCTCCCTGCAGGTGCAACCCCTCTATGCTTTTCCGCTTCCGACCCTCCGATCTGGTACATACCAAAGTTACCTGACCTTGGATGTTATAGCAATAAATATAAGCAGAAGTCTTTCTGCATACCTTCCCTTGGTATTAACTATAAACATCATGCCTTATGACTCTGGTAGCAGGCACTGTCTGAAGAATATGCCATTAATTTCAGAAAGTTTGAAGAGGCTTAACTGAAAAGTAAAATGACTGAAAAGAAAATAGGTTCTGTATATGCCATACCTGTGGTTTACTGCAGCTGACTGGTACAGATCTCTGTGCTACTTTAAATTGCATGGTACCAAATTGCCTTTAATCTCTTTTGGTTTGTATCTTTTCAGTACTCCATCATCAGCCCTTGTTGACTAGATAAAATACAAACAAAACACACAGGAATTACTTTTCCCATAGGAAGAAAACAAGAAGAAGTGAATTGCTTTCCACTGTGTTATCTTCTTTGAGCCAGACTAAATCACATAATGGACAAGATAAAGCCCGTTTTAGGGAGTATTATATGAAGTAATTTACATTTGATGGATATACACAATTAGGAAGAATTTATATGGAGAAGAACATAGTCTACTAATTTTTTTTTTTATTTTTCCTTATTACTTAATCAGTGATAATGATGATGGCCTTAATATTTTCCAAACAGGGCATCCTAGAACAACAGGAAGGGTCATAGACAAGCCATGAGAAAATATAAGAAATAATACAGAATTTTTTCGTAGGATATCAATGTGTCTGAAAATTTCCCAAAGGGTCTGAGACAAACATCAATAAAAATATTTGTATCTGAGCAAGACAGGAACAGTCCTGATATAATTACTTTGCACATATTTTTGTAACCATCATTACAGCTAATAACTCTTCTGCTTCTGTTGCCCTGTTTTGCTTCCTGCAAAATTCTGGGTGGGATCCTATCTGAAGGTCAACTTGGAAGCAGCAGAGGAACAATAAACAAACCAAGAGTATGAAAAATGCCTTAAAAAGCAGCTTGGATGGGGTGAAGGTGAGAGGTCGTCAATTGCTAGGACTTCTTTATTTTTACTTTTTATTATAGCTCATTTGCTCATGGAGAGAAAATAAATGAGGGAAGTCCATTTCATTATACATTATTTTTACTTTCTAGCTTGCTTTTCTGAAAGTTCGGAAAAGTTTGTTATATGGCTTTCCCATTACCAATGTTTCTTTTCTCCTGTGTTTTAAGCAGTAATGCTAGGTTCACTAGAGACTTCCTTATGACAACATGTTTTGGTAACTGAAGATTTAAGAACTTGACTATTCAGCCCATGAAATCAATCTGTGTTTAATATGACTCAGTTGTTGTGAAGGCACTAGTTAGGATACCGATGTGTCTATTTTTTGACATTGCCTTGATAGGTGCCATCCTTTTGCCTTACTCCACAGATTAGCATGCTCAGCATACAGATTAGCAGATTAGACACTCGAACAAAGCATACCTTCAAAGTGTCTGAAAGGATGTCACTAACTGAATTACCCTCTGGGTTGAGGAACTTTTCTTTCCTGAGAAAGAGAAAGGTTACACTGAGGCTGAAAGGACTGTGTGCCATGTTTTCATTACCATTTCTAATGGACAGCCAGAAGACAGAAAAGATTATGTTGCAGCTAAAAACACAGTTCAAACATGTACAACCAGATTTCCCTTTGAAGCTGGAAGTCTTCCCAGGGAGATGGATATGGCTGCAGCTGAAGCAACAATAATTTTTCACGCAGTGAAATACTGCTACACATTCCAAGGCTGCACTACTCCAAGCAAATTACACAGCATTAATGACATCTCACTGTGTGACCACCTTAAAATACCTAGTGCTTTTTTTTCCCCAAAACTCTTTTACCTCACAATTATTCTCCTACAATACCTCTGGTAATAATTCTCAGTAACAGAGATTGGTAGGAGAAATGTCAAAACCTCTGAATTAGTACCATTAACAAGAGAAAGAGAAATTCTGAGACAGAATTTTGAAACTCCAAAATGCAATAGGGGGGTGGAAAGGATCCTCATGTTTGGACAGAAAAAGAAGAAACCCAGGATTTAGAAGAAGCAACAGACGAATAAATTGCAGCATGAAGATTGTTAGATGATGAACTTCCCGGAAAAATTCTTGCATGAAGAAGAATTTTATGTGACGCATTGAATTTCTCTCTCTTGGCAAAAAGGGGTAAAATCATTAGTTATGACAGACACCTACATGTAAATTTTTCCTGTGCACGGTTGTGCACTGCCTTAGCCTTTAGTCATAGACTGCTCACTCCATCACAAAGGAGGCAATTTATATTGCCCTGGATACTACTATTAGTTTACGCTCCCTCTTCAGGACTGTTGTTGCAGTACATGGTAACCACATTTTTTGGCCTGCCTTCCCAGAAGGCAGCCTGAGAGTCATCACTCCTCACACACCAGAGCTCTCTTCTGCGAGTTTCCTCCCCTGACTGCCAAGAACATCAGATGAATTGGATTTGCAGAAATCCGAACTCCTCGCCTCCAGCTCAGGGCAGCCCAACGCTCCTCTATACAGACTATACATTTCTTCCAGGCCCCTCGGAGTGGCTGACTCATTGTCAGCCTCACGCAGTCTGCCATTTCACTCTCTCTTGCTTCTCATTACACCCCACATAGGCAACCACCATTGCCAAAAGCTGTCCCAAGAGCTGGAATCACCTTGTCTCCAGGGCAGCCTGCTCTACCCTGCTCTCGTACCACAGAGCTGTATTGATGAGCCGGTGCCCGTAGCCTGCTAGCATCAATACCTAGATGCAAACTGGAACAGCAACACATCAGCTGCAGGGGAGCCCAGATACACACAGTATACTTCAAAATGTGGCAATTTTCTTGAGAACAGATGTTCACCCTACCCGTCACAGAAGAAAAGAGAGATGGAGAACGTCCTTCTTTCACACATCTTTTGTACCTAGCATACACCCTTCAATTCATACGCACCTTTCACGTCAAGTAAGTAATAGGTAATGAAGGCCTCCAATAAAGCAGAGAAAGCTTAGCGAAACAACAACAAAAAAAGAGGCTGAAGCTGTATAAAGTGGAATTAAATATAAACCCAACAGTTTTAAAACAACAAGGAATAAACTACCAGAGGACAAACTATTAACTGGTGCATTGAGTTCTTTGTCCCCTCAAATCTCCAAATCAAGTCCACCTGGCTTTGGGAAAGACAAGCTTTAGACTAGCTGCAAAATTAGCTGGATGAAATACTATGGCCTATGTTACACAGTAGGTCAAACTAACAATCTGTTGATCCCTTCTGGCTCTAAAATCTATGAGTCACATAATTCTTCCTAAGTGGTCCCCACAGGGATTTAAGTCTCAGTGACTTAAACCCCTACTATTTCTATTTGCAGTTACATGTTAAAGATTTTATATATTTTTTTACCTACCAGCCTCTCACTTCCAATTTCTTCGCAGTATCCGCCCCCCAAAATGGGTCTCCAAGTAGAACAGCTACAAGTGATTCCCTATCCTTTGCCTTTTTCCATCCATTAACTCCATTGAAAATTAAGTAAACCAGGAATAATGCCAGCAGAAAGGACCGATTTCCAGTTCCTCCTTAAAAATCCCTCTTAAGCAAGATCCAGAATTTAATTACAGCCAAAAAAACACAAGAACTGCACTTAGACCAGTTTTTATCCTGTACTTCTAAGCCAAGATGTCACTAAAACAACAGCTGCATATTATAAATGTGACATGGGATCTAAAATCTCTCTGCACTCAACCAAGCAGTGAAGAAAGTCAGAGATACTCCAGTCTTCAGATGGGTCTGAAAACACGTGAAGGCCTTCAATATGCAGTTTGTCAAGGCATCGGAGTAAACATATACCAAATATGTAAAACATCCGTTGAGGCCTTTCCTGAGAACACAGATTTATATTCTGAAAGAGATCTACCAAAATCTTGGTCTGAGAAGCAGAGGGTGGGCACTTTGCAAGATCAGCACTCCCTTTGTATTAATAGTAAGTGTAAGCATCTGTCACTGTCACATTGGTCGCTATCTCCTTTTCTTCTGTCTGCCTCCTCTTTCCCTTTCCATTTTGTAATCTTTCCTTGTCTCTCACTTTTTTCTGTATCACTTTCCATTTATACTCTATATCCTCCTAACACTTGACTTTTCCAATGCTGTTTTCTTCTCATATGGCAAACCTGCCCTGTTTGAGCGTTTTCTCTCTCCTTTCTCAGCCACTCATCTATTTCAGTCATATGTTCATGTTCCCAAACATCTTACGCTTCCCATCCATCTTTGTCAGGGATACTCTTCTAGATGCTTGTTTTCTTCAGGCACATATCCATTTACTATTCAATACATATGAGTAACCTGTAGCTGGAAGCCCCGTATTGAACTCCGAATTCACCTATGCAAAAAACACTTTCAGTTCTCCTTCAGTATTTCTGCTACTTTCTCTCTTCCAGATTTCTCTCAGCCTCTCTACATACCAACATGGCCCACAAGTTCTCTAGGATTTTCCGTCCTTCTCATGATTTTGTACTCACTTCTTGCTGCTGGAGAGAAGCAGCGGAGTTGAAGACATTGCATGGGAGACATTTCCAATTGGCATCACCTGCTTAAGTCACCCTTCCCTGCCTGCTAAGAAGCAGGAGCAGCAGCTGCACACCTCTCTTTCTTACAGCCTGCTCAGAAGTGGGGAACATGACAGATCTGGCTAAGTACGAGGGGGGGAGCTGCAAGGAGATGAGGTGAGGGCTGTACGACGAGGTTTCTGAGAAGGTAGGGGCCAAGAGGCGACAGGAGAAACCAAAGGGTCTGCAGGGGAATAAAAGTGGTCACAAAATGCTTCTGAAAATCAGAGAGTTGGATGAAATGAAGGGGCACATCCCTTTTCTGTAGGAGGGGAAGCCTCACGGTACAAAGACGCCTATTATTCTTCTTGCTGTAAGTGGATTTAAAGCTGCAATAATGGAAAACAACAAAGTTAATCTTTTGCCCATTTTCTCCTCTGAAGTTGATCCCCCACATATTGACCCTTCTCAGTACCTGTGTGAGTATTTTCCCTTCCTGTATCCTCCTCAGCCCTCTGTCTGCATATTAAACTAAGCAGCTCACTTCACATTCCCTAAGCTCAGAGGATTTCCTCAGCCCTTCCAAGTCCTGTGTGATGCAAGCAAGCCAGACAAACATTTAGCCCTCGAATGTACTTATGTGGCCTCTTGTTTTCCCCTTGTGTGGCTCTGAAGGGTTATGAAAATAAGAGGCCAAACAAATTCATGCCAGCAGTAATTCCAGCCCCACCCTGCAGAATGGGCAGACACCACATGGCCCAAGGAACAGCCAAATTTCATGATTACATTTAAATAAATGTTGATGGTTGAAAAGAGTGCTGTGTTTCCCCCAGTTTTTCTCTCTCCTCATGTTCCTTCACTGCAGGGGGCTATCAGCACCTTGGCTAACTTGGCTGCAGCAGGACAAAAGGAGACTTCGCTCTGCAGGAACAAAAAGTTCCTTTAAAAACTTGAAAATACCCACGTAACAAAGCAGCATTAGTAAACAGGATTTCAGCAAGCAACACAATGCTTAATGATTTTGGAGGTTAAGAAAAGGCACGGATGAGGTGGGAAGAACCAACTGTTTTTCCAAATATTTTAAGTTCAATATTTGCCAAGAGCTGCAGGAGGGAGACACAAACAGTAATATTAATAACAAAAAATAAAGGATTTAGAACAGTATTTCAGTTCATTTTGCGGGCAGTCTGGGTATATTGTTTGTTTGCTTTGTTTTTTTTCTGGACTTGGCTGCAGGTACCTGTAGTATTAGCTAGACACTCCAGACAGGAATTTAGAGTTGCCTGTTGTCAAATTGTTCACAAACGGTATGAACACCACATTTCTGTGTCTCTCTATCTCCTTGTAGTTTTTCTCATCCTTAATTCTACAGCAGACTTCTATGCTCTGCTTCTGACTGTATATGAACAGTGCTCTTGGGTATTACCGGAATTAAACAGGAACTTCCATGAGCCACTTGAAGAGTAGATTTTTTGTTACCTGCTTTGGGAGGTACCTGAAAAGGCAATACTGCCTATAAATGAAACCTGGTTTTTAAATGACATATATTCAGGAAAACGCAAGACTGTGCTCAGTCCTATTGTTTTCTTATTGAGTTGTTTGATCAGCCATTTCACTTTAGCTTCACTGTGCACTGTGATTTGAATGCTGTCAATACAGATTTAACAGGGCCTGGGAGGTTATTTTTAAAGAACATTGCATGGTCAAATAATTGAGAAAAGTTTGCATTTTTTGGAAGTCCATCTGAAAATTTTGCAGATCTCTATGGTTTGTTTTATAACTTTTTAGTGGCAAATACTGCATTTGTTTTGTTTGGGTTTTTTTTTATTATTATTTTATTGTGTTACTAAAGAAACTTTCAGTGTAGCTCAGACCTTGTTGTAACTCATTACTATTACTTCATCTTGAGGTTGCTTGTATTATAAAGAACAAAAATATTAACCACCTTATAATAGGTAGCTGCCAACTGTAAAAAGACTATGACTCATTTGCATTTTCAACTTCAGTATTTTTTTAGAGGTGAAAATGGGGCTCATGTTCTTATTGGCTTGGCATCACTTATACTATAAGTACAATACCATGATGAAAAGTTTTGAGACTATTAATAAAACGTGGAAGTTCTCTGACTGTATAAGTGTGAGACAGTGTATTAGTTTGGCATTTTTGGATATACACTCAAGCTGGATTACTTTTGTCTTCCTTTCGCATCTGTTTTTTTCTTTCTCACCTTTCATCATTCTCTCTGCTACTTCTCTGAGCATGGATTGCCAGTGGCAGACTGTTGCAGCTTTGCCTTCAAGATGCTTGAGGGTGTTGTGAAAGGTAAAAAGAGAGCAATAGCATTGTATCAAGGTTTCACAGACAACACAGTGCTGTTTGATTCCCATATCCTCCTTGTAGGTGGCAAGACACCAAGCATCAAGAAACCAAGTGGCGTGAGCATGATGCATTTCTCCATATATCCACACTTGACTATTTGTGAGTAGTGGACCTGTACTGCTGATTAACTGTGCCACAGAAGATGAGAGAGTGCAGCTGGCTGTGCAAGAACCCATCCAGGCTCCTTGACTTATTATCCTGGGACAGAACGCAGGAGTATTGGGGCAGTTTTTATACAGAATACAGCATAGGCTTGGACTGGGAATCTCAGTGGAGAGCCAGACCTGTTGTCTCCGCACCATGCATGCTGAACCAGTACCATGGAACCCTCTGGAGATACATCCAAGGGGCTCTTCTTTGCTAGCACGAGGCCAGCAGATTTTACGCACTTGTGTTCATGACATATTAAGCATGATCTTGTTCCTACTATGCTGCAGAGCACTCTGGATTCCTAGAAAGCTTGTTAGCTCTGTTGCAATGTGGTGGACTCAGAGAGTCAGTTCAGGTCGGGCACTGTGTCTGAATGAGTAAATCCTCCTCCAGTTTGGAGTGTCAGGGGGGTGCACTGCAGAGATACTCCTAGGTCTGGCCAGTCTTATGAGAACTGGTTCCGTGACTGCTCCCAGTACTTGCATCATCCGTGTTTTTCTACTGTTGGGAAAATGTTTGTTACTTTCCGTCAGATAATGGAGAATTCACCGTAATTATTTTTGGCTGGTGTACTGCTGCTAAGAGCTATTTCAAAGTGGTGTAATACAGAATAAGCTCATGCCAGTGTATGGTTCCTTTGTTCTGGAGAAAATGGTGTTACTGAAGGTCAGACTATGAGATCAGAAACCCCAGTAAAAATCCTTTCAGCCTGATGCAGTGCAAAGGCTTGAGCGAACATTACCTACTTCTCACATCAGTGTCCTATCACCGGGGCAGTCAAGTTCAAAGGAAGGACCTCTGTCTATTCACACTTAACCTACTCTGCTCAAAATACATTGACAGCTACTGGGACAGGAGGACTTTCCAACTTGGTGGTGAACATGACCAGTTTCCATAATAAGGCAGTGTCAGGCCAAGGCGTTGAGAGCAGATCCATCTCAATACCTTCTACCCTGCTGAGTAGGGAGCTATTCTTTGCTTCAGAGTGTTCAAACCACAGTTCCTGTAACCTGAGGGAGGCATCAGCTCTGCATCCTCCATGTCACTGACTGCTTGGGACACTTCACTAATGACTAAAAGCACTGCCATCAGCATTCACTGTCTCAAAAGTATGTGAAATGCCTGCATGATTTGTTTCTGGGAGGGGAGTTTATATGCCTGTGGAAAGAAAGACCAAAAGAAACAAACAGAAAGCCACTAAATTAAGTTTGTTCTGAACAATACATTTTTACTTCTTTTGTTCAACAGAAGGTAAAAACATCTATTATTGACAATATAACAGAAGTTTAAATGGCATGGTAGCCGTCGTCTTTTTTCTCACATGAATATCTCTACCACTGTGTTCTTAAAGCCTGCCTATAATGACTTCTGCAATCATTGCTTACAAGCCTCTCTTTATGTTATGTGCCACAATTAAGAGAATTTACTTTCATCCATTTTGTGAACCAAGGCAAAACCCCATAGACTTTTCAAAGTCTAGCTACTGGGCTCTAGCAAGGTGCTGTGGAGCAGTTCTCTTTCAAAAGAATGTTACAAAAAAATGTGAAACCTTTTACACTGGCATAACATGAGAAGACCCTACAGAAATCGAAATGCCAGACTAGCAACCTGGAATTTGCCTGCGTTGCTGACTGGGAAGGGATAAGTGGGAAGAACAGCACAAATTCCTACTCCAGAAGGAAAAACCTGGTTGTGACTCAGACAGGGGAGAATTTTTTCCAAGAACAGTTCATCCTAGTGAAACTAAGACACTCAGGTTATGTTGCCAAGGTCATCGATATTTTTATTTATCTGATCCTTAGAGGGAAATTACCAAGTTAAACGTTGTGGGCTATATCCTCCATGGGGCAAACTGCTGCAGCTCCAGTGTAACCACTGGAGGCACTTAACAGCACCACGGGTTTCATGCTGTTTCTTAGGAGTTCTTTTCTCGTGTTATTTGAGTTTTGCGTTACATCCAGTTTTCATAATCTTTTCACAGTTGATTTCTGAAGGTCAAGCTGTTTCACAGTCTGGCTTTTCTATGTGTATCATAGCACCATAGACTGGATAGAGTTGGAAGGAACCTTAAAGATCATCTAGTTCCAACCCCCTGCCATGGCTATGGCCAGGGACACCTACTAGACCAGGTTGCTCAAAGCCCCATCCATCCAACCTGGCCTTGAACACTTCCAGTTGGGCATCCACAACTTCTCTGGGCAACTTGTGCCAGTGTTTCACCACCCTCGAAGTAAAGAATTTCTTCCTAATACCTAATCTAAATCTATCCTCTTTCAGTTTAAAATTGTTACTCCTTGTCCTATCACTACACTCCCTGATAAAGAGTTCCTTCTTTCCTGCAGGCCCCCTTTAAGTACTGGAAGGCCGCTATTAAGTCTCTAGGGAGCCTTATCTTCTCCAGGCTAACAGCCCCAGCTGTCTCAGCCTGCCTTTGTAGGAGACATGCTCCAGCCCTCTGATCATCTTCATGGTCCTCTGAATTCCTTCTAACAAGTCCATGTCCTTCTTACATTGGGGGCCCCAGAGGTGGACAGAGTACTCCAGGTGGGGTCTCACCAGAGCAGAGCAGAGCAGAGGGACAGAATCACCTCCCTCGACTGGCTGGCCACCCTTCTCAGGGTGCAGCTCAGGATATGCTTGACTTCCTGGGCTGCAAGCCCACGTTGCTGACTCATGTTGAGCTTCTCATCAACCAACACTCCCAAGTCCTTCTCTTCAGGGCTGCTTTCAATCCATTCTCTGTCCAGCCTGTATCTGTGCCTGTGTTTGCTCCAACCCACATGCAGGACCTTGCACTTAGCCTTGTTGATCTTCATGAGATTCCCACGGGCCCCCTTCTCAAGCCTGTCCAGGTCCCTCTGGATGGCATCCCTTCCCTCCAGCGTGTTGACCGTGCCACACAGCTTGGTGTCATCAGCAAACTTGCTGACGGTGCACTCAATCCCACTGTCCATGTCACCAACAAAGATCTTAAATAGTACTGGTCCCAAAACTGACCCCTGAGGAACGCCACTCATCACCAGTCGCCACTTGGGTATTGAGCCATTAACCACAACTCTTTGAGTGTGGCCATCCAGCAAATTCCTTACCCACTCAGTGGTCAAATCCACATCTCTCCAATTTGGAGACAAGGATGTCATGCTGGGTAGTGTCAAATGCTTTGCATGTGTCCAGGTAGATGATGTCACTTGCTTATCTGCCTTATCCACCAATGCTGCATCACTGTCGTAGAAGGCCACCAAATTTGCCAGGCATGATTTGCCCTTAGTGAAGCCATGTTGGTTGTCACCGATCACCTCCTTATTTTCCGTGTAATCTTATAGCTGCATGGTTGCAAACAGAATAGTGAAATACACACAAGAAAACTTGCTTGAAGTCAAAAACAATGTAATGAACATGTTGTATTAGCATCTAAAGCAACACCAGGCCAGAAATTCCTGCCACTTGCTGTCTCTTACCTCCTCCTATTCCAAATCAGCTCTTGTTAAATGTTTATATTTTTTTCTCCTTTTACGTACCCCCTGAGACACAGTAACTGTCTAAAGGCTAAAGATAAAACATTGCATTTTTAAAGTGTTGAGTCCATATAAGGTGTAACTTCCCCACAAAACAAGATGCACAAAAGCATCTTCATTGTTTTTACAAAGGACGACTCCTTGCTGGAGGCAAGCATTTGAAAATAACTTCTTACTCTAGTTAGTGCCATTTTTGTTATGTCAATGTGATGACTTGCCTCCACAGTTTAAAAATCATGGGATTTAACTTTAGCAAAGTATCAGTGTTGAGCTCTCCTTATTTGCCTTCTGAGTGGAAAAGCACTCCTTGCTGGCCAGTAAGGGGAGGTACAAATGTAGTCCCAGATTCACTGGGTGTAAATTTGACCAAATGGCCAGTGTTCCATACTCCCTATTGCTACAGTGAGCCAACAGGCCAGTATTCAGCAGAGTCCTAAGATCAGAAGTTATCTGGTTTTTCAATGAAAGCAGAGATCCTTACACACTCAGATAGCTGGGGTTTTAAGAACACTATCTCTGACAAGAATTCTCTCCTCATACCTTTTGTCTCTAATCACACGCCTGAACTGTAAACTTGACAGGGCAAGTTTTCTCTCTGCTATGGCCAGGGCATACAGGCACTTATTCATCAATTGAAAGTTGCTGATGGTAGTGATATGCTGCCATTAGTAAAATATTCAATGGCTATCAATTAGGAGTAACCTTCTGTGCAATTGTCTGCCTGACTAAAACCATGAAACCTGGAGTCACTTTGATACATCACAGGTCCTTTGGAAGTGTAATCCTCCCATGCATCATGGAGGAACCTGAAATCTACAGTGTAACTACACAGAATTTTATTTACAAACATATTCTATACTCTTAACAGATCAAAATCCTCAGTGTAAGATTGTTAATACTCAGTATCTTTGAGTCATTTATCCTATTGAGTGCAGCATGACAGCTCCTGGCGATACTTCACAGGAAAACTTTTGTGTAGGTTATCACTTCCACAGCTTCTTCTCATCAAGAATAGTGTCCAGCCTCCCTCAACCACATAAAGCCAGTCAGTCAGAAGCCACTGTCATTTTACGCCTGACCTCACTATTGCTTAATAGAACATTTTCCTGTTTTGGAAAACACTTGGCTATTCAAAGGACAAGCGGAGACCCTAGCAGTCCCTTCAAGTAGCCTCACTGTGAAATACAGCTCAAGGGAAAAGGATGCTGAAGGTTTAATAACAAACATTTTAAGAAAACAGTAACTAATCACATGGGAAACCACATATTTCAGCACGTTAATCTATGCAAGATTTTTTGTTACAGAACCATTACTAAATCAAAGTGTTGATTATTAAGAGAGAGACTTCTTCTATAACTAAATGTTCCCCTTAATAAAATTACACATAAAACCTATACAAAATACAAACTTTATCAGACAGCTCTGTCTACAAACAGCCTCTGAATATCCTTTAAAAATCCAATAAATTCTTCTCCAAATTTATTAGAAGGCCATGTCCATTAAGCAGTCAATTTTTGTTCTTCCCCTGAGAGACTGCTTACGGCAAATTTTACTGTATTTCCTTCCCTCCTGGTATTGACTTATAATAAAAGAAAAACATTTTTCCCTGTTTAATGCATTTTCCAAAATTACATCAGTATCCATCCACTTCAAACAATTTCTAACAAAGGCCTTGTCCAGCTGGGTAAACAAAAAGATTTTACATATATTTCATTAAGCATTTTTTACTTTTTTTTTATTGTGAAATATTAAGGCAACTCCTCTTGCCAAAACCCGTCACTACTTAGATGAGCAATTATTTACATGTTTAAACTGAAGTATAGGCGCTCTTACTGTCACAGTAGAAGCTATGAAAAACATCCTGGTGTAATGAACTTGCAACCTCACATGAAAATAGGGCATTAGTATGCAGCACAGTTTAATGGACTTATACAGCAGCCCTAAGGCAACATGTCTCTGAAACAATAAATACTTATTGAACAAAAAGATAAATTGCTCATGCTGATACACCTGTCATAAAGAGAAAGATGAGAAGTATAACATATCTTAGCTTGTTCTCTTTTTCAGCAGATTAAAGGCAGATTGTTACAAAAGTCGATGAATTGATTTCCTGAGTGCACAACTATTCCCAAACAAGTAGCAGCACAGGCAGCCAACCCAGTGCCCCCTAAGAGAAAACTGTTTTCATCCCCAGCCACTGAGGGCATGCACTTTGAATACACTTAGAATGAAGCTTTAAGCATAGACTTTGGGGTTTTGTTTTTTTAATTGAAAACATAAAATCCAAGGAAACAAACGCAGTATGAGCCATTCTTCTTTCTTTGGTGCTTTAAGTAGATTTTGTTTAAAGCTGCACTGGACTCCATTTGATGTTAACATTTGATGTTAAGGAAAGGAAACCCTGTTCCTGAGGACAAGATGAGTGGCAGGGTGGGCATGGGAAGAGTGCCCCTGTTTATGGATTGGTCTCAGCAGCTCACGTTCCCTTTTTTTTTTAGTAAGGACATAAAGACAGCTGAAAATAACTTGACAATGCAGAGAAAAGACCTCATTTGACTTGTTGTCTGGCCCTGAAATCCTCTTCAAACCAAATCCAGCTTTCACTTACATTGTCATGATCTCAGTAGAGTCACATTTTCTTGTGATGTGATGCTATTCACTGAAGAAAACTGAAGAGAAAGGAACCCTTCCTGTACTGATTTTTAAACACACTGATGAGTGCTCATTGCTGATAGAGTTATCCTGACTGCAGTGTCTCAACACAGAAACTCCAGGGAGTCCAGTTTTTTGAAAGCTGCAATGTAAGTCAGTAACTACTCGTTACATGAGGTACCAATTAAGCTTGGTGTTTCTTTATGTCAGGGTTTTACTTTTCCCCAATGGCATGTGTTAGACCATCAGAAAGTCTGGTGACTGTGTAGCTGATTCACAAGCGTGTGGCACAAGAGTTCTCGCTCTTGCTCACGGGTGGTCTTCCTCTATAATCTTTAGGGTCAAGGGTCATTCCTCGTCCAATGACAACTGAGACTTCTGCGTGCTGCCATAATACAGTAACATATTGTGGTGGGTTAGCCTTGGCTAACAGCCAAACTCCCACCCAGCTGCTCACCGCCTCCCTCCACCAGGACTGGCAGAGAAAATAGGTTGAAAAATTTCATGGGTTAAAATAAAGACAGGGTGCTTGCTCACCCGTTGCTGCCATGGGCAAAACAGACTTGAATTGGGGAAAATTAATTTATTTTGTTGCCAATTAAAATAGATTCAGATGGTGAGAAACAAAGACAATCAATAAACAACCTTCCCACCCTCCTTTCCCAGGCCTATATTCATTCCTTCACTCCTGACTCCCTTACCCACCCCAAGTGGCACAGGGGGGTTGCAGTCAGTACACAGCAGTTGTCTCTCTGCCACTCCTTCCTCCCCACACTGTTCCCCTGCGCCAGCGTGGGTCCTCTTCATGGGCTACAGTTCTTCAGCATAAACCTGCCCCAGCATGGGTTCCCCATAGCCTGCAGCGAATACCTACTCTGCCATGCAGCAGAGGACCTCCTCCTTCTCTGACCTTGATGGTTCCCTGTGCTGTTTCTCACTCTTTTTGTTCTTTCCTTCTCTCTCTCTGGTATTTTCTGCCCTGTCTTAAATACCCTTTCCCAGAGGCACCACCAGTGTGGCTAAGGGGCTCAGCTGTGTCCTGTAGGGGGTTCACTGGAGGCTGGCATGGGCAGCCCCTGGTCTCTTCTCACAGAGGCCACTTCTGCAGTCCCACCCTTGCAAAAAAATTGCCATGGACACCCAGTACAAATGTACGCTGTCATGTTTCCTAGCTGTACCAAGAGGTGCTTGCCATAAGGCCTGATTTGCTATTTTACTATGTGCTGTGACATTGCGTAATGCAAAGTGACAACAGCTTGTGATTGGAATGTGGTATAAAACTTACAGTTTACTTGTGTTGAATATTTGTGAAGATACTCTTCGTGTTCTTTTTTCTAGCAAATTTCTCCACATCCCTCTCTCACTTTCCAGAAAACGTTACACAAACTCATAGAGTGAACCAGGTCTGAAGATTAAACGGGAAGGAAATAAAATAAAATAAAGTAAATATTGTATCCACAGCAATTTAATCATCTAAGCAAAGACGGCAGCCAGATATGTATGGATATGCATGAGTGCGTGCTCGTGTATATGAAGAAAGAAAAAGGGGGAGAGGGTGAGAGCATGAGGAGAAGGAGGAATGGTAACTTGGGAGCTTGCACACTCCTGACATTATGAGGCAATGCAAACAGCCACAGATGCAGTTATTTATGGCAAAGGAAAATATATGTATTAGTGCATACTGAACTAGTCTTCCACAGTGGTCACCTGCTTGTAACTTACCCAGTCAATCTGTACCATAAAAGGTCAAATTCTCTGCTGGAGTGCTGAATCTGGAAGGAACATACAGGTGAAATAAAAAGGATTAGGGGAGTTGTACTGCATTTCAGGCACGGAAGGCAATTTACAGTGTCAGATCTTGGCTGAAAAAAGCAATCTGTTGTGGACAGTCGTGGTTAAAGCATATCGGATTCAATCTGTTACAACACATCACAGAAAAATCAGCATCTGTTTGAGATTACACCTATAACAAGTACTGTAAAGAAAGGAATTCTGAAGGCAACTACGGAAACTACAGACTTTAAAACAAGTTCTGAACTCTTGGGACCAGTAATCCTTCCTGTAGCAGCCCCTTAATACTTAATGGCCTGAGCTTTACACAAAATATGAGCAATAAAATGCAGTGTATCTTGTGGGCAAGGAAGCAGAAAAAAATGCTATTGGGAAACTTCTGAAGGTTAAAAATTATATATGCAATGCAAACACATTGTGGCTGCACTGGACACTGAAGTATGGTGAGGTAAACAGGGAAATGCTTTCACATTTAATTGCTTTTTTGAAGCACATTAATGTTTTCACAAGAAGCGGTTTGCAGTCCTCATCTATTTGATTCTAGGAGATATTTATTTTTCCTAGTCTCCTTTTTTTCTTGCCTTTTCAGAACTTCGTTGTTTCTCAAAACAGGACTAGAGTAAAACTTAGTGATAGAAGGAAATGAGAAAAAGGTATTTTTGAAAAAGAAAAAGGATATTTTTAGTCAATATGTTTCAAGAGTGGTGCTGCCCTAGAGAAACTTATCTGACAGTTTCCTCCTGAGCCATGATTTGTACTGGGTCACTCAATGTACATATGAAATAAAACCTCTCCTGTTTTTAGTACTTACTGGCACACAAAAAGAGATGCAGTAGATCAAGTACAGACTGTTTTAATTCAGTCCTGCAGGTCAGGACAGGGGCGAATTGACTAAGCATTGAGAAGATGCTGCTATGAGTTCTTCTGCTGGAGGAAGAGACAATTTACATGGCTGTCAACATTTTACATTTCATAGCAGTACAGTTGCTATTTGTCTGTTTTGCCAGAATGCTTACAATCAAAAGAATTGCTTTATTAAAATACAGTGACAATTCAGGTCAGGGATTTTTGTGCCTTCAACTCTTACTGAAACCATAATAGAAACACTTGCTAAATGCACATGAGTAATGGAATCGCTATGTAGTACTTTTACTTAGCAACTGAATTACTGTCTGTTGTATAGAATGACCATACAATCATAGAAGTGTAGAATCATAGAATAAAAGGTTGGATGGGACCTCAAAGATCATGTGGTGCAACCTTTCTGGGCAGCACCATGGTCTAGACAAGATGGCCCAGCACCCTGTCCAGCTGAATCTTAAGTGTGTCCAACGATGGGGAGTCCACCATTTCCCTGGGGAGATTATTCCAATGGCTGATTGTTCTCATTGTGAAAAATTGTTCTCCTGTGTCCAATCCGAATCTCTCCAAGAGCAACATGTACCCATTACCCCTCATCTTTTCCATGTGACTCCTTGTAAAAAGACAGTCTCCATCTTCTTTGTAGCCACCCTTTAAATACTGGAACATGGTGATAAGGTCTCCCCTAAGCCTTCTTTTCTTGAGGCTGAACAAACCCAGTTCTCTCAGCCTGTCCTTATATGTCAGGCTTCCCAGTCCTTTGATCTCTTTGTGGCCCTTCTCTGGACCCTCTCCAGCCTGTCCACTCTTTTTTGAACACAGTATTCCAGGTATGGCTTGACAAGTGATGAGTAGAGCGGGATAATGACTTCTTTATCTCTGCTGCTAATGCCCTTCCTTGTTGCGGCAATGTTGAGGCAACCCATTGTGGCTGTCTTTGCTGCAGCAGCACACTGTTCACTCATATTGAGCTTGTTGTCCACCAGGACCCCCAGATCCCTTTCCACAGAGTTTCTCCCCAGTCAGGTAGATCCCAGCTTGTGCTGTGCTCCTGGATTATGTTTTCCCAGGTACAAGACCTTACACTTGTCCTTGTTGAACTTCATAAGGTTGTTGCTAGCCCAGTCTTCCAGTCTATCTAGGTCTTCCCACAGGGTGGCACTCCCTTCCAAAGTGTTCACTTCCCCACTCAGTTTGGTATCATCAGGAAACTTTGTCAGGATACACTTGACCCCATCATCCAGGTCACTTATGAAGATAGTAAACAGTGTTGGGCCAATATCGAACCCTGTGGGACCCCACTTGTGACAGGTTGCGAGTTTGAAAAGTAGCTATTGACCACCACCTTCTGGATGCAGCCTGTCAGCCAGTTCCCCACCCACCTCACAGACCATTTGTCTAGACCATAACACATCAGTTTCTCTAGGAGAAGGCTGTGGGGGACCGTGTTGGCTGTGGGAAGCCGTATGATTTGTTCACTTGTCTTAGACGTAATGTAGCACCTACTTCTAATGAAAACTGACCACTTCAGCTTTTCTGGTTTTCCTGTCTCCATACCTCTTTTCCCCATATGCAAGGAAAGAAGTGAAACTTATCCATACGTATATGGCATCACATCCTGTCCTGGAATGAGGCTAAAGCATGACAGCTATGCCAGTACAAGACTACATGCTCCAACATTTCTTGCTTCATGTTCTTTACTGGAGAGTTTCCCCACCTTATCCTTGTAGATCTAGCTAAATCATGTGTGTTTTGCTGCACAAATAATATCTCATCTTTATTTTGACTGTAAACTATAACAATATTTGGGAATAATGTTCTTTTCCTGTAAAATTGGTCAGTCAACTAAAGCAACTAGTGCTTTAGTTTGTATGTTGGAAGTGCTTCACACTGACTAGAAGTCTGGAGTGGCAGGGCCACCAGCTGTGGCACCTTTCATTGTCAAATTGTGGGAAGGGGATTGTCAGCAGGGTAGTACAAAACAATGGAAGAATCGTGTCCATTTAGCTGGGACAAAGTGGGTTTGATAGGATGGCTTAACAGCGATGCACATTTGGAGTGAGTTATTCAAAAGAGTAGCCAGAAAAAGAAGAACTGAAGGAAAAAAAAATAGAATACACAATATCTTATGTCCTAAAACAGATGAACAGTTCAGAGAAAATTTCCATTTGGGATAACCACAATTGAGCCAGGAGCATAGAATCATCTTGATGAGACATCACAGACCATCAGATTGCCAGGAGCTCCAAAAAAATCTAAGTACTATTTACAGGTATAATTAAATCTCTATATAGAGTAGGGTCTGGTTTTGATTATGTAAAAAATCTTTAATTTAATTTTGGCTGGGGACATTTCAGGATGCAATTGTTTGACAATTGTGCTAAGTTATGAATTTGAATTTATTTATTTAGGTGAAGAATATGTGAATTATAAATACTCCTGGCACATTAGTCTTGCAAAATTCTGTTTGTTCGCTTATACATGATAAATATGTTATTTTGACAAGAAAATAAATTAGAAGGTTGTTTTGTGTCAGTCAGTATGATGCAAGTATTAAGGGGAGTTTACATGGATGTAGTTGTTACATGGGTGGTGTTGTTAGTGTATATTATCACTTGGCTTTTATGCCAAGGTAAACATCCTTTCTTTCATGAACATTTCTAGATATATAATGGCTGCAAGTTATTTAAACCCTAATTCTACCCTTATTTCATGTAACATGCTGTACCTCGACTAACACAACACTTCCTTCCTTTGTGCTGGACAACAGGGTTAGTTAGCAGTGACTCAAAAGAAAACTGTCACCCAATGAGTCATTATCACCATATAGTGCAGTATTTTATAGCAGTATACTTTCAAAGAGTCAGAGGGAGATGAGCATATATGGTCTTACTTCTTCTGGGCTGCGTTTAAGATATTGATTCTCACCTATTCTCTCGTATTGCTTTAACTAATCTCCAGCTCTCCATTTAAGATTGCTTTATATTTATGGTTTCCTAAATACATTAAAAATCTTTTCTAAAAGAAAAATATTTGCTACTTTTCAATCTCCAGTGGGATTTCTGATCTTAGTTAAATAAATCATATCACTTAGAAATGAGCTTGGAGCACAAAATGCCATGAAAAATGTAGTGGTTTAGAAGTATAATTAAAAATCTCAGTCTGGTTATTAATTTGGTGGTACCATTTGAAAAATCAAATTAGTTGATCTTCCCCACCCCACACACATCCCTGAAGCTCAGAAGAAAGAAGCAAAGGACTACCTTATCAAAGAATAACTGTCAAGATGATGATGATAAAAGCCAATTTAACTTATGAACTTTATACACAGCAGAAACAAAGTGGGAAACAGATGTGAAACCACACAAAGTCTCTGGGTGATGAATCTGAGTTGGTTTCACCAGGGAACATTACTGCCTTGATAGAAATTAAAACTGTACCCTGAGTCTCAGTAGAAAAACTACTGTACCAACATGAAGATTTACTGAAGGAAAGAAAAAGTGATGCTTACCTTTTAACAGTTTACACACATTCTCTCTCCTTAAAAGCCATGAAGTTTTTCATGGACTTGGACCTGTTCTGAAAAAAAAAAAAAGTGTGTAGACATATAAAGAATAATGTAAGTGTATCCACTTCTGGAATGTCTTTTTCTTTTCAATTTAAACTACGGGTTCTCTCCTTGAACTTAAAAATATTGATATGCCTCAGATATTCACTCCCTCTACCTGGCACATGATGTAGCCTCTTTTATAATCTAATTGCAGATCTACCTAGTACAACATTGCATATGGTGCCTAGTGACCAGTGTACATTACCTAGTGTACTAACAGTCACTATTTCTTTAGCTGTAAGGACAACCAAAAGTTCTAACTGCTTTTAGTGTTACCATGTTATATAAAAGCCAGATTTCAGGATGTGGACATTTCCACTAAAACCTACCAGAATGTCTGCTAAATCTGGCAGACAGATTATTTTGGGAGCACTATGAAGTTATTTTAGACAAATTCCTTAGTCTAAACATTCAGTTTAAGTCTCATCCCATCACAAGTTAAAGACTTCTCTGATGCCTGGGAGGTCCTAGAACCACCAACATTCCTCCTCGACAATTCGGGATCTGAATGGAGTTATCTTCAAATTAATTAATAAATAACATAGCTAAAGGAAAAGTGAAGTTTCAAGAATGTCCCAATATTCTGGCTTTCAGGACAACACTGTATCAGCATGTTTGTGAGAGTCTATGAATTTGAGAGATCCAAAACTTTGCTTAAATAATTGTAGATCTTCATGTAATTGTTCTAACAGATCAATAACTGGGGATTTGGTAAATTAAAAATGCCATACATGAGGAATTAGATCTTGCATTGTAAAACATAGGGCCTTGCATTCAAAGCAGAAAGGTCTGGGATGATCCAGTACTATGTTTCAGTCGCACCCCCAGGCTTGCTGCTGATGTGAGTGACCCTTATGAAGGTGTCCTTGCAAGACACCTGGTTAGCTGGCTGTCCCTCCCACTTCCTTGGCATGGAGAGCGCAGGTGAAAACAAACA
This sequence comes from Larus michahellis, assembly GCF_964199755.1. Taxonomy (NCBI): domain Eukaryota; kingdom Metazoa; phylum Chordata; class Aves; order Charadriiformes; family Laridae; genus Larus; species Larus michahellis. The sequence continues at coordinate 67,773,935 of NC_133930.1, forward strand.
CCTAATACATACAACAGGATATACACACCAGTAAGAAGCTTCAGTCTATATGGGGATCCAAGATAATTTCCTTCAAATTTATCAGCATCGGAAAAGAGATCCCATGCTCTCACGTAAGGCTGTTTGCGTGGAGTCAGACTCAGTGCTACTTCTCTTTTCAATGTGTTTTCCATCTCATGCTGTGAAAGCTGCACTTAAAATTTCCCGTTCTTCTGGACAATAAATGCAGGCCACAGGGATCCTATTCAAAATCCTGTACCACTTATGCCACCCGCATAATGAATGCTGGCCCTGCTGGCACAGGATGGCTAGTGGGGCATATACCAACAGGCTGTGTCTGGGGTGACCCACCTTGGGAACATATTCCTAACATGGAGAAGTCATCAGGCCGCAGCCCCCCTGAGGGCAGCTGCTTTCAGACCACTGGGTTTCACAGATGCTTATGGGTTCTGTCTTCCATTATCGTCTCAATGCGGTTCACAACTCCTGCATTGTGCCCTCTATATTATCCAGCAGTAGCGAGTCCACAAGGTAGTTATATCCTGGTGAAAAAAAAAGATTTTCTGTTTTTCTTTAATGTAAAATTAGCAATAGTCATATTTTTGCGTACTAAAATTCCCCTTTTCTGCATGAATCATGGGTTTTAACCTCTATTTTTACTCTGCCTTCATCAGTTTTCTCCTTTATGAAATGAAAGGTCCTATTCTAAGGAATCACGGAATCACGGAATCATGGAATCTTCAGAGTTGGAAGGGACCTCTAGAGATCATCTAGTCCAACTCCCCTGCTAGAGCAGGATTACCTAAAGCACATCCCTCAGGGCTGCATCCAGGCGGGTCTTGAAAATCTCCAGAGAAGGGGACTCCACAACCTCCCTGGGCAGCCTGTGCCAGTGCTCTGTCACCCTCACCGTAAAGAAGTTTTTCCGTGTATTTGAACGGAACTTCCTATGTTCTAGCTTGTGCCCATTGCCCCTTGTCCTGTCGCTGGGAACCATTGAAAAGAGCCTGGCTCCGTCCTCCTTAAACCCACCCTTTAGATACTTGTAAACATTAATCAGGTCCCCCCTCAACCTTCTCTTCTCCAGGCTAAAGGGTCCCAGCTCTTTCAGCCTTTCCTCATAAGGGAGGTGCTCCAATCTCATAATCATCTTGGTTGCCCTACGCTGGACTCGCTCCAGTAGTTCCCTGTCCCTCTTGAACTGGGGAGCCCAAAACTGGACACAGTGTTCCAGTTGTGGCCTCACCACTGCAGAGTAGAGGGGGAGAATGACCTCCCTCGACCTACTGGCCACAGTCTTTCCTATGCAGCCCAGGATGCCATTGGCCTTCTTGGCGACAAGGGCACACTGCTGGCTCATGGATAATTTGCTGTCTACCAGGACCCCCAGGTCCTTCTCCTCAGAGCTGCTTCCCAGCATGTCCGCCCCTAACATATACTGGTGCTTGGCATTCTTCCTTCCCAGGTGCAGGACCCTACACTTGCTTTTGTTGAACCTCATTAGGTTCTTCTCTGCCCAGCTCTCCAGCCTGTCCAGCTCACGCTGGATGGCAGCACGGCCCTCTGGAGTGTCGGCCACCCCTCCTGGAACAAGTTCATCAAATTATAACATGGGAAATTCTGACTTAGTATTAAGAAAAATATTTTACCATGAGGGTGGTAAAACACTTGAATGGGTCCAGAAAGCATGCAGGGTCTTCATCCCTGGAGGTATTCAGACCTTGCCTGGGCATGGCCCTGAACAAGCTGCTAAAACTGGGCCTCATGTTTCTTGAAGAAACATACATTTCTGCCCTCTGAGACATCCCTACCTGTAATGATCATAGAACCATAGAATGGTTCGGGTTAGAAGGGACCTTAAAGATCATCTAGTTGCAACCCCCCTGCCCTGGGCAGGGACACCTCCCACTAGACCAGGCTGCTCAAAGCCCCATCCAGCCTGGCCTTGAACACCTCCAGGGATGGGGCAGCCACAACTTCCCTGGGCAGCCTGTTCCAGTGCCTCAACACCCTCACAGTAAAGAATTTCTTCCTAATATCTAATCTAAATCTACCTTCCTTCAGTTTAAATCTGTTAATCCTCATCCTATCACTACACTCCCTGATAAAGAGTCCCTCCCCATCTTTCCTGTAGGCCCCCTTTAGGTACTGAAAGGCTGCTATAAGGTCTCCCCAGAGCTATCAAAAGCATTTTTTTTTAATTCAGGCATTGCCTGGATTGCCCTAAATATGTGTTGCAGACAGATACCGCAACAGCACAAGGAGCAAACTGAGTTCACCAGCTCTGACTTGAGCGCTGCTTCTAGCCTTCTCCCAGGAAGGAAGTACTCATCTGTACTACCTGAAAAAACACGTTCATGAGTGAAATATTGGACTGGAGAATGAAAAAAAAATCTGTTGGAGGAATGCGTAATGTTCTCAGGAGACCCGTTTTGGGTATTTTAAACCCCCAAAACTACCAGATGAAACCAGGAGAGGGCAATGAGCACACAGAATATTGTTGATAGCTAGAAAGGCCCAAGCTCCTGAATCGTACGGTATTTTCCTCATTTTAATCAAGGGGTAAATATTTATTTGCCCCATCATTGGCCCCAAAGAAGCTGCATTTCTGAGGTTAAATATCATCACATTGCACATGATAGGTCTAAGGATCTCTCAAAACAAAACAAAGGTTTCCACATCAATCTTGTTAAAATAAAAAACAATTCAGAATTGCTGCCGAGAGTTTCCTCTTGGGCTAAATGGAAGAATGTGTTTAACTGGACAAATTCCCAGAATTAATGCCACAGAAATTTGCATTAAAAAAACCCAACAATCAGCATTTAGAAGTGGAAAAACCATTGCAAAGATGTGTTCTAAGAAATTGCTTTCACAACAGTATTCACATGAATGCACTCTCTGAGTTCCTTCTTTCCCAACACATATTATTTTTAAGAAGCCTGTTTGATGCATTTTGGTCTTTTTCAGAATGTTTAACTTTTGGTGAACTCTGAAAAATCTATCTGTTCATTAACAAAATGAGGACAGTATTTGTTTGTTTTTCCCAGAAAGAAAGCTTGCCGCTATATGTGTTGCTGTTAGGTCTACTGCAGACATAAACAACAATAAATTGTCCTGCTGGATTGAGGCATGTAATTTTCTTAGGTTTTTTTTAACAGGAAACTCCCTTTAAAAAGACAGGGTAACTTCTAACTTCAAAGATGCTGTAATACATAAAAAAAAAAAAAAAGGAAAAAAAGAAATAGTTGCTTTGGCTGAAACAAAAATAACCTTTTCCAAAAGCACATGAATAAGGTACATCATTATTCTCAGGTGTAAACAAGTGCAGGGGTTTAAACTGGAGGTTTTTTATAGCTGGAGTGGAAATATGTTCCATCAAAAAAAAAAAATTCTTCAGAAGCTTAAGTCCTGATTTTTTATTTTTCTACCTTAGTAATTTAGGTGGCATGTGTTGGATTCTAGTTTTGTCCTAAAGGTATTGGTTTAACATTTTATAACATAATATTTAAAATTCTGAGGAATTCAGAATACTTTCAGTATCCACGGGAGCAAACAAACACATATTGCCTGCATACCTAATAGTCTAGTGGTTTACTGTAGTGAGAAACTGCCCACCACATGTTATAGTTTAACCTCAGTGCTTAGGTTTTTACGGGTTCAAATGAGTTGAGTTTGTGTTTCTCAAGGATATCACTATCTCACACTTAACATACATAGTTTGTTCACTGCTTGGAACATCCTCCCAAAATAATACATTTTAAATATCTGTATAGTTTATGAAAACATAATTTCATGTGATATGAATAACAACCCAACCATTTTCTGTCACCAAAAATGAGTGAATTAATGCTTATATTGTTGAGCAGAAAAAAAACTTGATTATTTATGAGAGCAACGCTTCTATAATCTGGGTGCTGACACAGTGAGCAAAATAAGAATGAAGGCAAATTTATCTCAATGCTATTGGCAAACCTAAAGAGGTAAGAGATGCTCTCTAGATGCTACATAGACACCAATGATTCAAAGAAACAGGAATGAATGTTCCTGTAGTCTTATTTTGTTTGCAGGCTTCTTGTGAGAAGTACGTCTTGATAAGGATTTGATCATATGGAGTATGGAGGTGCACCAGGCAGCCTGGAGTGCACAGGAGTCGCTGGGACTGCACATGTGAGACAGGACTGACTGGGTCACACTAACCACAAGGGAAGTTAGTCCTTTGTTTCTGGCCTCTGTTTGCTATCTTTGAACCCCAAAGAACGGAACCTGTCCAGTTTCTTCAGGTACTGGATATAGTTTACCTGATATATTTTTAACTTCCCAAAATGCTTCTGGGGGATAAGCAGGTCTCCTCCCCCCAGCTGACACTCCGTGGTGCTTTTCTCAGTCCAGTAGCACTCCATCATTTGGCATGTAGAATGCAAAGTTAGAGAAATACACTTTCAGCACCTCAGATGCCGCATCCGAAACTGCTCCTTTACAGGAAGATGCTTCTTTGTCACAGGTAGAAAACTGGTGAAAGACAGTCACTCCAAAGACCAGACAATGGTAGGGTTCATTTCAAAAGGTGCTTCAAAGCTGCTGCAGCTCTTCAGTGCAACCCTGGCCCTCCGTCATGAAGCAAGCAGCCAGAAGGGAAAAGTGAGGGGACTTAAAACGTGAGTGAACAAGAACACTGAACAAAACTTTGCATTATTTTTCTTACTTCTCCAGTCACCACTGCTTATGCTTAAAACATGTTTATACTTGTGTTAGCAGGTGCTTTCTTGCTACAGGTGCTGTCATGAATGACAACTTCAGTGGAGGTGTTCAATTCAAATTATAAATAAGGCACAGTTTTGTTTTGTTTTGGGTTGGTTTGGTTTGGTTTGAAGTGAAGACAAAACTGTTGCATCAGCTGACTTTGGGATGTGGTGTGCTCTCTATCATTTGGCCTCTTTAATCCAAGACTGTCTTTCTAAAAAAGATATCTTAGCTCAGCATCTAATTATGATCTTTACGCAGAAATTACTGGGTGAAATTCCATTGCCTGTGTACGCAGAAGATCAGACTGTGTAGGTCCTTCTTGGCATTAAAATTTTGTAAATCCAAATTCCAATCCAAATTCTAACACATGTAATCTTACAGATTTCCCCAGAGGTTTCTATAACAGAATGTTTCTTTTTCTTCCTGTCTAACACTGCTCATTAACATTACTTTAACAGACATGACATGCTCTTCCTCGGTGGTGTGCAAAGAACAGTGATGGGAGAGATTTCTATAATGTGCTTTTGAATCTTCCATGATGTAATGCAAACGAAAGTTACTACTTGTTATTGTTTAGTCTTTGGCAAATACTAACCTGTAAGGACAGTACAATAATGATGGAAAAGCAAAAGGCAGTTTGAGAAAGATAGAATCTTGCCCTTTTTAATTAACTCAGGCATTTTAAATTGTGGTCTGCTTTTACATTGTACCACAGTCAAATTTAAACTTTAATTAACTAAATTTTTACAACAGGACAGTTGTGCTGGAAACCAGTCTAATTTTAATGTGAAATGAAATGAAAAGCCAGAGCTACAGTAAAAAATGTCAAAAATACAGTATCTTCAGGAATTTTCATTTGTTAAAAAATACATCACAGGACAGCTACAAACATGTTAAATACCCTGCTCTCAGCTGCAAAGTCCTACCCTGGTGTCACTCAGCTGATTTCCATGGGAGTTTTTCACTAGAATTTAGTATTGTCCACAAAACTTTAAAGGTGAATCCAGACGCACTGTATTCCTTGTGTGTCTGTGGGGGAAAATACCTGCTTCTGGAACTAGACATTCAGTAAGCTTCATCCTCCTAAAGCAGCATCTTTGCTTCTTAAACTTGCCAATGCTTATTTAGGTTCTCTCTTCCTACAGGGTCTCTTCAGCTGATATGATTCCTAGAGAAGCCCTATGGGACTTTCTATAGACTCTGCTCTTTATTCCTCAAGGGGTCCATGACAGCGAATAAAACAATGCCATCAAGTCAAGACTTTCTTATTTCTTATTGATTTCTCATAGCTCTTTGGAGAAACTCTTTCTGGCTTCCTCTACGAAGCTGGACTTCAATGGAGCAGTCACAGGAACCTTCCACCAGGAAAAGCAGAAAACCTAGAGAAGGCACACTTCTCAGATCGTTGTGCTAGAAGGTGTAATCTGACATACTGTGACCGGTGAGACACCCCATTTTGCAGAACAGCCAGCCCCTATTGCGTTCCCCACAACAAAGCATGGATGCTGATCAGAAATACATAAAATCACCTAAAGCTTAGGACTGTATGTTTGCGATGGTCTGTGTATTTGTATAGATCCAAGAGTTTTCTTTTGCTCAAGCTATGCAGGGAAATGGTACTTGTACATAGATACAATACTATATAGATAGACATGTACAGGAAGTTTTCCTAAACAAGAACAAGTACAGAAAGAAATTAGCATGGTAAAACTAGACTAAAAGAAAAACTGCTGCAGGTTTAGCTGTAGATTTTCTGGGGAAGATAAATAAGAGGTTTAACTGTTCCTCTTTTTCCCCATCTCATGTCCTCACATTCTGCTCCCATGCCACCTCATACAAACCACAACTTTTCCCTAGTTCCTCCAGAGCTACAGAGAAGTCAGTGTTGCACCAGAATCAAGACTGTTGTCATTTGTTCTCTCCCTCATCCCATTGCCTACCCTCTTGTAGACCCTATTGACAGTATCACTCCATCGCCTGACCCGAGGCAGTCACACAGCCCAGACACGTGTCACAGGGGCAACAGAAGTCAGCTGGAGGGATGGGGAAGGGGCTCCACGTTCTCAGATAAAGGCAGCAGCCACCTCTGTCACTAAAGTATTCAACTGAAATGAGCACAGCTGAGTGTACACATTTCTGAATAATGTATCTATTTTTATGGAAGTTTCTGTTTGGCTATATGACATCAAATGTTGAGATAATTTTGAATGCTTTGAAATAACATACATTAAACCGCAGTGTGGTTTAAAGCAATTACTGTGTTAGGACTCAACTGAGAAAGAATAAAACCAACCCAAACTAAATACCACAACAGTTTCTGAACTTACCCTCAAAGATTGGTCTTCAATTAGTAGCTGCTTGAGTCTGTTCACTGTGAGGAGAAAATAGTATTTACCATCAATTTTTTTTTCAGGTCATTAAAGCCAAACAAGCACTTTCTAAGTATATATCTTTTTTCTACTCTTAGTTGGTAAAGCAATTATTACAGTTGTTGCCCTGATGTACCTTCAACATCTTTTTATAAACATTCCTTTCAGTCTAACTGCATGACTTAATGTTTTAATTCAAATAATTTCTCCAGTCATCTGTGCGATGAGAAGACCTAAAGTGAAATCTGATCATTACCTGTGGATGGAAATAGGAATTAGATTAGGAATGTATTTCAAAAAGGATCTACTATAGAGCAGAATAGTAAAAGAGTTCATAATATTGGTATGTAAGACAAAATATTATGATGAAATTTAGCCCAAAGGGAAAACCACCATGGGTGTTTTATTTGAGTCAGAATCGCTGAGTGTCAACTTTGTTCAATAATACACACAGCTGCATGAGGGCTTTCACATGTTCTAAATGTCGCATCTGTTCAATACAGCATTCTGTATTCAGTGTTGCTCTTCATATTGCAGCGGTGGCCAAAAGTAATAGTCAGACTCAGTGCCCAGCTGTGAGCATCACTGAGCCTATGCATAGGAAACCATGGTCCCTGCCCTGGAGAGCTTAAAATCTGGCTTGAGAAAGGACATAACAATTGGAAAAAACCTGAGCGTAGTAAGGAAGAAAGATAACAGGAGCAAGATCATGTACTTGGATAGGATGAGAATATGAACAACAAACAATTTCTCAATAGGTTTAGTGTCATCGTCATCTTATAAGGAATGTAAATAAATAAAGTCAGTTCTTCCCAAGACTCATTCAATTAGACATTGCTTTTTTGAATCTTCCTAGAATAGTTATACTTAGTTATCCCTAGAGAAGGAAATGCTGAGCTGCCAAGAAACGCTCACCAGTCCAGACCATCAATTTAGGCAAACTGGCATACCACTACTGTTGTTATGTAAGTTTTGTATGTTATTCATTATATAAGCTGATTTGTTTCAGGACTCGAAAAATACCTATTTTCAAAGAATCATAGAATGATTTGGGTTGGAGAGGACCTTCAAAGACCACCTACTTCCAAACACACACACACCCCCCACCACCTTTCATGGGCAGGGACTATGTTGGGTTGCTCAAACCCTCATCCAACTTGACCTTGGACGTTTCCAGGGATGGAGCATCCACAGCTTCTCTGGGAAACCTGTGCCAGTGTCTCACCACCCTCACTGTAAAAAAAAAGTCTTCCTTATATCTGATCTAATTCTACCTGCTTTCAGTTTAAAACTGTTGTACCTTGTCCTGAGCCTATAGGCCCTAGTAAAAAGTATCTCTCCATCTTTCTTATAAGCCCCTTTTAGGTACTGGTAAGGTCTCCTCTGAGCCTTCTCTTCTTCAGGATGAACAACCCAAAGTCTCTCAGCCTGTCTTCATAGGAGAGATGCTCCATGCCTCTGATCATCTTTGTGGCCCTCCTCTGGACCCGCTCCAACAGGTCCATATCTTTCCTGTGCTGAAGACCCCAGAGCTGGACACAGTACTCCAGGTGGGGTCTCACCAGAGCAGAGTAGAGGAGCAGAATCACTGCCCTTGTCCTGCTGGCGACTCTTCTTTTGATGCATCCCCGGACACAGCTAGCCTCCTGGGCTGCAAGCACATGTTGCCAGCTCATGGCCAATTTTTAATCTACCACTGTCCCCAGGTCCTTCACCACAGGGCTGCTCCAGCCTGTACGGATACTGGGGATTGCCCCAACCCTTGTAGTTGGCCTTGCCAAACTTCATGAGGTTCACAGGGGCCTGTTCCTCAAGCCTGCCAAGGTGCCTTTGGATGGCATCCTGTCCCTCAAGCAAATCAACTGTGGAATCAAGTTTGGTGTCATCCACAAACTTTGTGAGGGTGCACTCAATCCCACTGTCTGTGTCATTAATAAATATATTGAACAGTACTGGCCCCAGTATGAACCCCTTTTTACTGATCTCCACTCAGACATTGACTGCAACCCTCTGTATTTTGCCTTGGTGAAGCCATGCTGGCTGTCTCTAATTATCTCTCTGTCATCCATATGCCTTGACATAGCTTCCACAAGGATGCACCACATCTGTTTATATAATCCACACAGAAAAGCTTTTTCAGGATTTACAAATGACACTTTCTACATATAACTGTCTGATAAGCAAAATAGAGCCAATATGTCTTAATTGTATCAAACATTCGCTTGACAATACCAAGCTAGGAACCAAGACTGAGTTGCAAATGTGAGGGTATTTATTTAAGAAACGTCCTGCTCACTGACCAGACATCTACATTTTGACAACATCAGATCAGCAAAACACTGCTGGAGACATCTATGAGGGATTAAGGGATGTCAGATGCTTAAATTATGGTTTTTTTCTATGGGAACTTGGCTAATATGAGGTAGTTTATAAGCCTGAGCCTGCACCTCTATCAGAAGACCTTTTGTCTTGTAGGTTTCTGTGTCCTGCTAGAATTAGATCTCACTGTGGGGAAGCTGACCCATCCATCTGTTTCTATTCTTCCCTCATTTCTTTTTGAATTCAAACTGCAAACTGTATTTCTAATGTCCTTGATGGTCACCTCTAAAACATTGTCTCCAATGCAAAGCTGCGGGGGTTTTTGTTTGTTGTTTACTGTGTATATATGCTTCAATGAAAACAAAGTAGCAGACAATTAAAATCCTAGTCATAGGTATACAGGCGTTCCTCTGCCAGTTCTTTATTACCTTCATCATTGTCCCACCTTTTATGCATACACATTATGAACTGCATTACTGATTGCTATTTTAATTGAGCCTTTGTATGCACCTTATCAGTATAACACAGAATTCTTTTCCAATGTCAATTATGAAAATTGACCTCAGGATTTGAAAGTGGGCTCTTCACTGGTATTTTTCCATCAGACCTTGAAGTTCCACAATGAAAATTACCTGTCTCTGTGACAGCCATGCAAATTCAGAGATGGTTATGAAGACGCTATACACTAGATGGAAAAGACCTATCAGATCCAGGTGTATAGGAGAGTTAGGAATTTTATCTACTTTTAAACTAAGCAACCTAGATATGATGAACATGACACAATGAGTCTGGAATTACTTAATGCAATTTTTACAAAGTTAGCTTTGTTTTAGAGATATCACTGCTGCACTGTCTAACTATCTTTGATGAGATGCATAGTAAAATCATGTTCCAAAATTTCTGCCAACATGTTCTGCTCTTACATTATGTTGGATAGTGTTCCATTTTGTCGAAGATTTACAAGGACTTTTTCCCTGATGAAGAGGAAAGCAAAATGAAGGATTCAAAATGTTATCCATTCCTCTCCCTTCATAGATAATCTTCTTAACCTCAGAACAGTCTGGTGAATGCCTCAGTTAAAAACTAATTGTTTTCTCAAGTCTTCCTCGGCTTGGACTTACTAGCTGTGTTTTTTTGCTTTTGTGCAGAATAGGCAGAAGGGAAGAATCATTTTGGAGCCTTGCCACAAGGAAGACATGCCTGTGTATAGAAGTGTTCAGCTGAATACTAACTTTTTGTGAATTTACTTGGATTTTCAAGCTTATCGTGATAACCTCTTCTCAGTATTCAAAAACATCAATAAAATTAGGCAGCTGTATCTGAGATGGGCTCTTTACTTTGCACGTCTTGGATTTCTATTTCTTTGTACGTGTCATCGGGCAACTTACTGAAATCAAAGCAAACATACCTAGTTATATTACTGATGATAAGTTTTGCATACCGTTGCAATGAATACTTCAAAGACAATAGTCAGAGAAGCTTTCATTACAGATGCTTATGTGTAAGAAAAGAAATAACTGTGGTGGCTTTTCAAATCTCTAACTGAATTTGCATTAGGTGCGTATTTATCTATTTATCTCACTTTTTTAGAAATCTGATGTGTTATAGAAGTCTTTGGGAGACCAACAGAGAACAAACAGAAAAGTCAGAAAACAATACTCAGAGATGAAACACGCTATCAATTCAAGAAGGGAGAGGCTTTTTGTTCAATTTCACTATGCTCTTTTAAAATCTAGGTTCAATTAAGAAACCATGTAACTGCATGCTATGACACTACTTAGCTTTACCAATACATCAATACTCTAAACTTAAAAAATACTGCTATTAAAACTTCATTGCAAAACCCTGATTTGACAAAAAAAAAAATCCACTGATATCAAAAGGCTTTTGTCTTCAGGTCTCATGCAAGAAAAGAATGACAGCTACCTCAGGTCTTGTAGCTGCTCTTCTTGATACTGCTGTCAGATCCTGCAGAGATAGACAAGTGTGCTTAATTTCCCCCACTGGGCATAGTTGTCTGCAATTCAGTAGCTCTACCCACAGTGTATAAAACAAAGTAACTACAAACTAGTTTTGTAATGCAGATAGATAAATCCAAAATACCAGATAGGTGCCAGGTGGCATTTTGTCTGATAACTTTGAACTGACCTACTAATAGAATTCTAAACATTTTCTTTCTTCAACAAATTGACAAGTTAATTGAAGCAACAAAAATCTATGTGTTCCTTCATAAATTCAGAGCAGAAAAAAAGTCTGAAAGTTTACTTTTGCATTTTACTTATGGTCATAGGAAGCTGCCTGATTAGAGACTTCAAAATCCGGCCTACAAATGGTAGCTAAATTGAACTAGAAGATTAACTTTTGTGAAAATAAATTCTTGCAGTCTGCTCCAAAGACTACTGATGTCAGAAAAAGTCTATAACCCTGGTCTTTAATTAGGTTGCTTTGTTAAAAAATCTCATTACAGACACGAATCTGAAAATACTTGGTGTTCTTACTTTCTAGTGAAGTTCACGTACTGTAAAGAATATCTTAACATCTTGATTCCAACTATTAAGGGGAATTCATTATAATTGGGAACCTTTTAATCCAATGCACTGACAAGTGAGTTTCTAAATAAAGATACCTGGACCTGCTGTAAAATGTACTTCAGAAAAATCCAGTGTTCTAGTGTACAAAAAAATTACCCAGTTTTAAATATTTGAATGCAAAAATCGACAAGTTATAAAAAAATATTATAAGTAAGATCTGCAAAACAAGATAAATTTTAATAATCTAGTTGCAACTCAGTGTTTATGCTAACAGAACAATCCAAGTAAGTTCTTTGTCTACTCAAGAAGAACTTGGATGAGTATACCAAATTTTTCTCAGATACAGAATGCTGAAACCAACCACAACTCTTCAAGCTTTTTCTCGTAGTGGCTCCTCAATAACCAACCCTTCAATCCCAAACAAATAAATACCAGCTTCAAAGAAATACACTTAATACATATTAAGTTTATCTAGGTTCATGTTAGGATTTTATGAAATTATTCATATTTCTTGCTTCATGGGTATGACTCTAGCTAAGCATCCCAATTTAACACTAAACAAGAACACAAATTAGCCATCCTATAACAACAGAATTGATGATTATTTAAAAATAACACTAAAAGTAACAAATAATGGGATTGAGGTAAACTGTCTGTCATTTAAAATAACTTCCCCTTTTCTACACTATCACTCTTTTTTCATCCACACACTAAACAGTAAGCTTAGAGAACCTTAAAATGTCTTTCTTACGACATGTACTAAGACCTGCCAAATTCAAATAGCTTTGATTCTGTTTGTGGTTGGTTTTGTTGGTTGTTTTGTTTTGTTTTTTTTGAAGAACAGGTTAATCTTTTTCCATTCACAGCTGCTGTTTAATAGTGGTGTAAACATAAGAAGGACTTCAAATGCTACACGTGCCATTGAGGACATTTTCCCATTTGTAACCTTTGAATGAAGACTGCAACAATCTACCAACTAAATTTAAATACAAAATACCTCCTCATCTTAGGTTTTGAGAGATTACTGCAATGACTTATTGATATCTGTTTCAATTAGTCTCATTTTCTGGGGAGGGAAAATTTAATTCCTCAATTGATATGGACTGTATTTATTTCCGTAGGAGGCAGAAATCAAAATCCCCAGTGCAGCAAGTACCCAAGCATACCAGGCAAAAAAGAGAGGCAGGCAAGTGCTTAAATAACTAAATTAATTGCAATCCAGTGTCAGAACTGGACTTTACAAAGAAATTGTATCAACCTTATGAGAAAACTTAATACCAGAGTACTCAACAGTTTCTAGGTCATTTTTAAAGCAATCACAGTACCTGGCTTGCTTACAATACTTTTAATGTATTGCAGAGATTTTCACCTCAATACTTCTGGTCACAGGTACCAGTGGGCTTTTTGATGGTCTAGACAGACCCAAAGTATAAAAACTAGGCATAATTAGGCAACCTGTGAGGAGAGGACAGTAGTGGACTGGCCATAGGCACTTAATAAGTGAAAGACGTGACTCTGGTAGGGATGCCGATAGTGCTTTTCATGGTGGATGAAACCTAAATTAATTAACAAATAAAACTTGTGCTATGGAAAAAATGGCAAACAACATGAATGGCTGATAAATGGGCAAGACTAGCCTCAAGTATGCGTTCTCCAGTTTCATGAAAAATAGTTACTTAATAAAAAAAAAAACAAAACAAACTGGCTAGAATCCCACTGTGTGGAAACATTGTCTAATATCACACATTGGGCAACAACCTGCTGTTTGTAACACTAGTAAGATTCAGAGGAAAATTAGAAAGACAGAAACCTCATTCCTTCAGTGTTGTATTTTCCCTATCTTCAACCTTTCCGTTTTACTCAGTCTTAGTCACTGATTGTTCCAGGCAAAACCTTAAGTGGAGAATAATATTTTCAAATCCACAATGAGAAAGATGAGGGGGGATGAGCAGTCTGCAAATATGATGAATATGAGAACCCAAACCCAACCACCCCTCTAGCAGGCTGCCCAGACCAGTACTAACTAACTGGGGCATCAGGCACAACGGACTTGCGGAAAGACACCAGTTACTGGTTCTGGTTGGGGGCCCAGTCCACCAGATGCTCCTCACTGGCCTGATGCTGGCTAGTAGTGACAACATACACCCACTTTGCTACTGGGAGTATTCCCAAGTGAGAAGACCTTGCTCTCTTTGGTGCATATGTGTCCCGTGCTCCTCAGTGTTCTTCAGACTGGGAATTTTCAGAGTTAGCTGCTGATTTCCCTGTGTTTTTAACCCTCTGAGTTGTTTGGGTGACCACAGGGAAGTGAACAGTGCTTAAGTAAGTCCACTAGGCTGCACACTTGTCTGCAGCACAGGCCTCTTGAGATAAAGAGCAAAGCAAGCCTGGCTTGGCCAGCAGCTGTCACCAGGCACTGGTCACAGCCTCTGACCCACCTGTCCACAGGGCTAACTTTGAGACCTAGGATGGCACCACTGATTTAAGGGGCTATAAAGAGCTACTTTAAAGCTAAGTACTAGTACTAGTAATTGGACAGCAGTGTAAACCAGCATTCACAATCAATCAGAGCCACAACGCAGGACTGCGTCTTGCAGGATTTCGATTATTAAGGGTGAACCATTTGGAGTAATATGCAATTAAAGGAAACTACAATCCAAAAAATGACAGGAGAACTGTATCAAGAACATCAAAATGCAGTGGCAAACATCTGGCTGGCCAGTAGTGTGTGGACTGTTAACCTGACCTGGGGAAGCCGGCAGCGGCAGGAAGGTGCCTTGCATCTACCTCAGTGGGGTAAAAACTTCCAGCCTGGACTGATTGTCTTCGACGGGCATCACATAAGAAATACCCTCACCACCAAACTTTTGGAGAAGGAGAACTTTTGTGTATTCTCCTCCATTCCTTTGCAAGGATTCATAAGCAAACAGCCCTTGGAAAAATACACCCAAAAGGAGTTTTGGCTGAAATCCACAGACCTTCATTCGTTTGCCTCGCTGGGTGATTGGACTTATCAAAACACGGTGTTGATGAACTCTTGTAAAAGCAGGAAGGGAGGGAGAGGCTCTCGGGCCACAGCCTGCTCCTCTTCTCCGGCAGAGTTTTGGGGAGACGCTGCCCGAGCCAGGTTTATTTGTTCTGGTGATAGGGCTAAGCCTCTCCCATGTGAAATTTCACTTTTCAATGAAAACTTACTCGGGGAGGAGCACCGCCAGTATATTTCTCGTGTGACTCATACACAGAAAACCCAAAAGTCAATAGTCAAGAGTTTATTTGATGGAGGTTTTCTCCTAATTAAGAGGTCATTAAGGGGATCCGACTGTTACTCAGCGCTGAGACGAAGGTCCCCAGCAGCTGCTCCAGCCCGGGAGATGTGCCGGCCAGCACATTTTCCAGAAATATGTTTCCTCTCTCGCTAGCGGCCCCTTCCCCCTCCCCGCCACCCCGTTTCTAGTCTCTCCAGCGCTGATGAGCTAATAGCATTTTTCCTTTGCATACTTTGGCGCTGCCCCACGGCATACTCTGGCAGCCTACGTGTGTCTGAGCGCGCCCGCCCGCCGCAGGCTCGGCTCGGCTCGGGGCGCGGGGGGAGGCGGGCAGGGATGGATGGAGGGAGGCAGGGATGGATGGATGGAGGAGGGAGGGAGGATGGGGAGCCCCCGCCGCCGCGCCGGCCCTCGCCGCCCCCACCCCCCCCCGCCACCCCGTTCCCCCCTCTTCGGTCGGGGCGGGCGGCGGCGGGCGGGGGGCGGCCGTGCGGGAACTGTCAGGGCCGCACGTTTCCAGCCGCATTACGTGAACAAATGGCGGGGGCGCAGCCAGCCCAGCCAGCGGGGCTTGTGTAACTTTGCGAGCGTGCCAGCAAGTTTAAAGTCCCTGGTCTCTCCTCCTCCTCCTCCTCCTTCCCTCGCTCCAGACACCAGCGCGGGCCGGAGGACGATGAGAGGCTGATTGTTTGCTCCGGCTCCCATTCGCATCCCCTCGCCTATAAATACCGGGGAGAAGAAAAGCCGCTCCCGCCGCCTCCCCCGGGCCGGGTTTCCTTCCCGACGGCCCGACCTGCCCGATGGCACCGCCCGGGTGCCGCCGCGCCTGAGACCCCGCTGCAATCCTAGCCCTTCCAGAGGCGCAGCCCGCATCCCCCTCGGCCTCCCCACACACCGCCACCACCACCCCCCCCACCCCCCCCGCGCCATCCCGGGCAGGAAAGGCGCCCCTCGCTCTCCGCTCGCCCCCCAACCCGTTTTCGCCCGTTCTCTTCCGCGCCGGCACTCAGGAAAGAGGAGAAGATGCATTTCGCGCCGCCGGGGCTCCTGCTCGCCCAGCTCCACGCGTGCATCTACTGGAGCTGCCTGTGGCCCGCCGGCTGCCAGCAGCCGCCGCCGCCGCGCCGCGACCCCCCGCCGCCCCCCGCCGCCTGGAGGCAGCGGATCCAGTGGGAGAACAACGGGCAGGTGTACAGCCTGCTCAGCCTCGGCTCCCAGTACCAGCCCCCCCGCCGCAGGCAGGCGGCGGAGGCGGCGGGCAGCCCCATCGTGCTGCTGCGGAACAACGGCACGCTGCCGCGGGGAGCCGCCGCCCGAGCCGCCGCCACCGCCACCGCCACGGCCGCCCAGCCCCAGCCCGCCGCCGGCAACCGGGGGGGCTCCGGCGCACGGCACTGGTTCCAGGCCGGCTACCAGGCTCCCTCCGGGGGTCGCGCCGCCGCCGGCGGCGGGCAGCGGAGCCAGGGGGCCGCCACCCCCGCCGCCGCCGGGGCGGCCAGGAGCGCTTCCTCGGGGGCGTCGCGACCCAGCGCCCCCACCAGCCCCGACGGCGGCACCGGCACCGACGGCAACCGGAGCAGTACCGGGGCGGGCGGCCTGCCGCCCCTCAGCAGCTTCAGACCAGGGCGGGAAGATGTTATGGTAGGAGACGACCCCTACAACCCCTACAAGTACACGGACGATAACCCCTATTACAACTACTACGACACCTACGAGAGGCCCCGCCAGGGCAGCAGGTACAGACCCGGCTACGGCACCGGCTACTTCCAATACGGTAAGAGCCCTCCTTCTCCATCCCGTCCCGTCCCGTCCCTTCCCTCCCCTCCCGCCGGCCCCGGCCCCGCCGCCCGTCCCGCTCCCTTCCCGCGCACCACGCTGCCAGCGCGGCGCGTCCCGCGGGATGCGGTGCGGGGGTCGGCGGCCCTGACAGCCCCTCGCTCGGGGCAAAACCTGACCGAGCGGGCGTTTGCACCGCTCCGGGGCGGCGGGAAGCCCGGTGGGCGGCAGTCCCCGCGGCTGGGGCCGGGGAGGGGGCTGGTGGCGAGCTGCGGGGGGATGGGGGCACGGCGGGAAGCCCACCGCGGGGGTCCGGGCGTCGTGCTTGGGATGCGGTCTTTGAGAAAAGCCGAAGGGCCTGAGCAAAAAGGGAGAGCGAGCTCAATGGGGAGGGCAGGGGTCCTTCGCAAAGCGACGGCTCCTAAGGATTGGGATGGAAGCCAAGTATTTGCAGACGTGTCCTGGGTTGATCTTGCTGTTATGTGGTTGGTTTGATGAACTGCAGGTCTCCCTGACTTAGTCCCGGATCCCTATTACATCCAGGCGTCCACGTACGTCCAGAGGATGTCCATGTATAACTTGAGATGTGCTGCCGAGGAGAATTGCCTGGCAAGGTAGGCATCACCCCGGCTTTTGCATCTTCGCTGTGGGTTCTTGTGCTCCTGCGCCCACCGCAGAGTACCTGAGGGCACGGTGAAGAGTGGAGAAAAGTGAGGCTGGAGGGCCCGAGGAAACATAGCCCGGTTTGTAACTTTCTTCAGACCCTGTGGCAGATGGTAGGGTTTGCATGTAAGAAAACAATACCACCATATTAGCGAGACAAACTACAGATGCTTTGAAGAACCTACATTTTTGTGAAAAGTTATATTGCACATTTCTATTTTCAGGCTCATTTGAACATATCTGAGTTTTGCAAAATAGAGGCACCTGAAAAACCCACTTGAATCTGGTGATCTTCATGTCCTTCGTCTAATCCAACCAGATCATATTCTACTCCATTAAAAAAAACACCCAGCACAAGCTACTATTAAAATTATAACATGCTAATTGCCTCTGGCTATTAGCCTTGTAATGTCTCTTAAGACTGAAATCTCCATGAAAAGTGTTTCAGCGTCTTTTAACAGGCTGAAATAACAGCTTTGCTATGAAGCTAGGTCCTGTCCAGTTGGCAAAGAGGGATTTTTCCTGTTTTGTTTGGAAAGAAATCGACATGGCTGTTTTTAACCATTTTAACTTGTTTGATACCTTATCATGCAAAACAGATTTATTTATTTACCAACACCATTAATTGATGTCAGACTGTTTCCAGGGTCAATGCTCTTTCTTCGCTTGCTGGAAAGAGTGGCATAAGAACCAGTATTTTTTATGCTAACTTTGCAGTGAAGGCTAATTGAAATGTTCTTGCTGGCTATCAGTTGATTAAAATATTCCAGTACTTAAAAGACTGTAGAAAATGGCTATGTGAAACAGGAAAATGCAGCCTGAGGCATATATTTATTCATTTTTTTGACAACAAAACCAAACATCTGTTGTGTGATCTTACATACACAGTGAGTTATTTTGGTTAACAGCAACTAATGAAATTGTATTTTTAGTACCAGAGTAATTTTACAGCTAAGTGATGATCTGCTTCAGAGATGGAGGCAGAGAGTCAGCGGCCAAACTCCTGCTTATATTATTAGAAGCGGATTTGAATCTTACCCAGGTCTTGGTCTGACACCAGGCACTCTGAGCATCACCGTGTGGAATTATTGTCTCCAATGCATGAGCTTTAATGGGGCTGAAAAGATCTTTGCTAACAGTTACTTCTGAGACAATATAAAGTGGTTTTTAAAGTGTTTCTTGCATATACTTATGATTCTCTTTTGCATTATTACAGTTCAGCTTATCGAGCAGATGTTAGAGACTATGACAATCGGGTGCTCCTGAGATTCCCCCAAAGAGTGAAAAATCAAGGCACGTCAGATTTTCTGCCCAGCAGACCCCGTTATTCATGGGAGTGGCACAGCTGTCACCAGTGAGTGAAGTGCTCAGTATGGTACCTTCTAATTATCTTTTTCACTAAGAAATTGTCACTGATATGGTGACATTTTCTAAAACTCCAGTGAAGCGGGAGGAAGTCATGGGGAAACTTTAGCTTTTTAGTGTCTGATTAATTTATGGTAGTGGTAATTACTCTTTGTATAGCCACATGAAACCAAAATGGATATGAAACTTATCTAAAGTATAGAAGTATAAATTCATTATAAATACAAGTCTCAAGTCAGTTTTGACAGTGGCACCTTTTCCCTTTAAGTGTATTTCACACAGGTTATAGTCCGGTTACATTTAAGTGGAACGAGTAAATAAAAGTCCCAATCATGTTATAATAGCTGTGGAAACCCAAAAATGTAAATTTACTATAATGTTCCCTATAAGATACCATTGTAAGCATTGACCCATACTAGACCTGCATTTCATGGGTTAGTTCTTGACACAGAGTGGTCTGGTCGATATGGTAAAGAGAAGATACTGAGCTAACTTATCCCATTATCAACATCCTTATATCATGATGCTTTCAAATAGCAGTGGTGCCCTAGAAATAGCAGAATTGCTGGACACGTGGCAATGTAAATGTAGTAGGACATTTTCAACATTTTGGGAGCAGGTAGCGCTGCAAACTTGTACCTGTTCAGAAAATTCACATGCAGCTGTTGGCAGGTTTGTTCCAACATTTGCTGTTTCATAGCAGGGCCAATTGTAAAATACTAGAAAGCTTACCTTACTTCCACCTTACTTAAAATACAGTACTGCTGTTATGGGTACATAAGTGGTAACTTAATATTATGCTATTAAAAAAATAGCATGTAATGTGGGCTTGAGCTAAAGGCCCCTGGAGTCCATGGAATATTTCTCTCTAGCTTCAGAGACTTTATGCTTTGCATGAAAAATCAGTATCATTAGAAGAAATTCTTAAAAAAAAAGACTGTTATTACTAGTTTATAAATCTTGTAAAGATCAAAGAGCTAAAACTAAATCAAACCAAACAAAAAAAAGCCTCCATAAATGCTTTAGTTAACTGCCACCCCTAAAAAACCCACCACCACCAACAAAAAAAAACCCAACCCTGATGCTTACAAAGTTGCTAAATGGATGAAATGGATAGAGAGCAATTGAAATCTTCCATTTGTAGAAAAGCAGTTCCTTACTCTGCCACGCTATCACTGTCCAGATGCAAAGTGTCTCTGATGTTGATTCAGTTCTTGGACAGAAAATACATTGCCTACAAAAAAAAAATGCATTTTTTGTGATCATTTCCATGACAGTGAAACAAGCTCATTTGGAAATGAACTATAACTGCCAATTAGTTTGGCTAGCCATCAGACTTCAGTGTTAGTCATCATCATCTGTGGACCGGTTTTAGCATTCCTGACTATGCAAGACTCACAATGCGCGCTTGTGAAACTTGTGTGCTCCCCTTCGTTTCAACAATACGTTTGGATTCTGTTTAATTTTCTCTTTTTCATATACCTCTTGAGCTGAAAGCATTTGTAAATAACAGCAGCCAAATGCTGCACAGACAAAGTGCAGGTAGATAGTACAAGTTTAGTTTTCCACATGTTTAGAAAAACTGAAACTACAAGAATAATGTGTGTTCAAGTCCACAGTAAGAGCAAGAACTCACTTTGTGTGAGAGCAAGAAAAATGCGGTGCCCAGATCAAAAGCATGCACACTTTTGAAATGGAGACTACATTAAGTATAGACTACGAATTATTGTCAGTGGACAAGATCTGCATTGCCAATACACAGAAGCTGATTTCTTTATGCAGATTTTGTTGTCTCTAATGTTATGAATGTGTACGTTTATTGAGGGCCATGGAAATGTGAAAGCAAATTGTTGGGTTTTTGCCATCAAGTAGCAAGCTTCCCTGGAATTTATAGCATGTGAGGTAAGCATTCCTAGTGAAACTCTGGCTAAAGGCAGTTATAAGATGTACAATTCAAATATGAACTACTTAATACTTACTATTGTTAATGGAAAAGAGCTGAAACGGGAAATTTTGGAAAAGCAGTGCTGCTATGGAGTCTTTCTCATAACAAATTAAAATCTATTATTTATTTATTTATAGAAGATGGCATTTTCATAGTCATCGAAGATGAGAATAATGAAAATAAAACTTAATTGAATGGCCAGTAACAGCAAAGTATACTAACACAAAAGTTCTGTATAATAAATAAAATTTGGCCGTATCTAACAGAAGGTAGTTCAAATAGGATTTTGTTAAAATGTTACTGACAAGTTGTGATCCATCCTTAATAATCTGTCTATGGTTTAACAGACATTATCACAGCATGGATGAATTCAGCCACTATGACTTGTTGGATGCAAGCTCACACAGAAAAGTTGCTGAAGGACACAAAGCAAGTTTCTGTCTTGAAGATACCTCCTGTGATTATGGATATTATAGACGGTATGCATGTACAGCGCATACGCAGGTAAGAGTTGGTTCAGAGACAACCAAGTTTCTTTCCTCCCTCTAATTTATCTTTGGATATTTTTTCCTACCAATCATCTGATGCCCTAAATTATCTGATGCCCTAACTAGCTCTGAAATTCTCCATCACAGAGGCCAGGAGAGCAACTTGGAGACTTGCCATTTGCCCAGGTGCTGCTAAATGTGGGCATCTCATTAAAACGCAGGGACACTCATTAGCCTAGCATCATTGTTAAACACAACACAAGTTCTTGTGCTTACAAGACTGGTCAAGCGAGCTAAAGGGAACTCAAGACAGAGTCAGTAAAGAAGTGGTTTCCAGTGTTCATCCCCCACAAACTGCTCGGTGATGGCCCTTGGCTAGTCCCAGTGTTCATAGCGAGTATTTTCTCCCTCGCAGAGCCCGAGGCTGCAAGGTGCTGAATTCCCGTAATACCTGTAGCTACTGGCTGGCAGCCCGACACAGAAAACTTTCAGCATACTTGTATGCGTGTATAGAAGGCTGTTCAAGAGACTGGCAGCTGTGTGGGCATTATGATAGGTCATATACAAATGTAAAGCAAGGTGTTAGGGCTTATTAAAGGAGTATATAAAAAATAGAATGTACCATTATGATATTATACAAATCCAAGATAAAATTCCTACCTTGAATATTGCATGGTCGCCACCTCTCAAAATTGCTACAGAAAAGCTTAAAAAACCAAGCCAACCAACCCCAGGAGAATAATACGATCAGCAGTGTAGTACAGCTACCACAGTAAGACATTTCGTAGACTATTCCATTTGGAAAACCAGAAGTAATGCCAAATCTTGAGTGCTCCTGGATGGAAAGAGGAAATTGTTGATATCCGTGGTTTCTCACAGTCCAAGAATTTAAGACTATCCAAAAGAACTGTCAGGCAACAGCTTTAAAACAGAGAGGAGCAGTCTTTTGACCCATGAATAAAGTGTTAAATTCCTTGCCATAGGATGTTGCAGAGATGAAAAATAACTACATGGGTTCAAAAAAAATTTAGACAAAGTAATGGAGGTTATTAAACACAAAAATCAGATGGTACCCCATGTCTTAAATACAGTTAAATGCCTGGTGGAATGAATCTGCTTGGGTAAAGGACATTACACATCTCATTTCTTCTGTTATTTTCTCCTCAAGCATCTGCTGCTCACCACTGTCAGAGACACTACACTGAGTTTGATGGATCTGTGGTTTAACTCACTGTGGCCATACTTATACATAAACTTGTATCCCTTATTCTGCAGTTTTTAATCTAGGAGGTAGTTATTTTATCACAGAGAAATGACAGCTATGCTTCACTGGCTGACGTGTCCACATTTGAATTTTAAATATAATGAATGATCTGCAATACATAAAGGCTTTGAAGAGGTTTTATAAATATCTTTCCTCCTTCTGTAGACTATGACATCTAACTAAGCAATGTACATATTTTACAGCTGGAGTATTTGTGTCACTAGAATCCCGGCTGTGTCAGCGTTTCCACTGGAAGCCCATATTTCAGGGGTTTGTAATTGGACTGTAAAACTTTCCTCCAGCCTCAGACTTGGCACATACATGCGGGAGTCTGAGCTGATCACCAGCTAGGTCAAGAGGGAATTCCTGCAGGACTTGGGTTTTGTGCACTCACTCTGTGTGTCACCACGACAGATCAGCTTTGCCTTGAGCCATCCGTATCGGCCACGGTTAAAGACACCAGATTTGAACCGCCGATACATTCGTACGTGGAGATGCTTACTAATGTTCCTAACAGCAAAGAAGTTTTCAGAAAAGATTCATCTGAAAGAAAGGCTGCATTTTCAGTTCTGTCAGATTCTTGTGTCACTATTTGCCTCAAGAGATGCCATGGAAGAATTTTTCTGTGGAAAAATTCAATGCGGAAATGACCCTGGACTCTGCTATTTGCAGATGGCACTTTGGCAGAGTACACCTGTAGCAAAAAATTGCATCATTCCTAAGGGTAGAGACAGGTCCCAACACGGTGATCAAGTTTGTACTCAAGGACCTCAGAAGCTATTGACACATTTGTTGAGATTTACAGATATTTAGGTCCAGTCTTTTTCCAGTTTTGATTTTATTCTCCCCTTTTGTAAAGAACAGTGAGTAATAGCATCAACAGAACTTACATAAAAGGAGTACTGTAACAAGTGATAATAAAATATAGATAAAATACAGATATTTCACAAATGAACAACTATCAATAATATAGGTGTTTTTTATGCAGTAGTAACACAGTGCTGTTTATAAAAGTGATATGTTAGACTTACGTGTTCTAGTTTAGATGCCAAGAAAAAATAAGTCTCATTGCCTGAGGAAATTTTCTTAGTGAAATGTGAAGGTTAAGTGAACTTCAGTCTGAGTGTCCCTAATGTCTAGAATGTTACTATTCCTGGTGCTTTTTTTGACATCCGTCTTAACTTTGTTTTTAAGGGACTGAGCCCTGGCTGCTACGACACTTACAATGCTGATATAGATTGCCAGTGGATTGATATTACAGATGTAAAACCTGGAAATTACATTCTGAAGGTAAGGGTATTGGGTGTGGGGAAGTTTGTTTTTTCTTTTGTTGTTTTTTAAAGCAGCAAATGATATGCATACCTCCTTTCGAGTGTAAGTTACCGACTTAAACCTGGAGGTAGGTAACACTGTGCTTTCTCCCCTCAAGGTGAGTGTAAACCCCAGCTATTTGGTGCCTGAATCTGATTACTCCAACAATATAGTACGCTGCGATATACGCTATACAGGCCACCATGCATATGCCTCTGGCTGTACAATTTCACCGTAAGTACATTCCTTTGTCTTTGCACCTGTTTTATATTCATAGTACTAATGTTGACAAACAGGTTTATAAAGCTTAGAGATTTACTTTATATTGAAAAAATAACTCCCACCATTCTTTAGAATGTTGTTTCTTGGGTTTCAGGATCTAGCGTGTTGATTCGAAATTCAGATGGTACTTTTCAAAGGTCATTTTTGGCAGGAATGATGGGAACAGTTGCTTTGCTGTTGGTAACTGCATGGGGTTCAAATCCAGACATCCAGTAATTAGACTATTTCAGTAAGGCTAGCACTGATTTTTAAAAATTATTTAGTCTTGAAAAGCAATCATAAGTGAGAATTTTGCTCTTGCAGTCGTGCCATCAGGATGTACAGCACTTTCAAAATTGCTGCTACTGTCTGGGCTGCCAGATAACTACCTCTGGGTCGTGCCTTCTTTGTGTTTGCACAAAAACCTTTCTGTGCTCATTCAGTACCCATTTATAGCATCCACACAGAACTGTCGAGCAGCTACAGAGTTCTTAAACCATTCTGCAAAATCCCACACATGTATGTTACTTTGCTGCTGCTGCTGACACAGCAGCCATCTTCCCTGAAACAGTTCTTCCAGACACGCTCCATTTACAGTTTAGTTCTTTAAAAGTTTAAACAATGCCACAGTTAGGCCTTTTTTCTTTTTTTTTTTTTCCCCCCTCCGAAAAGGCAAATTCATTTAATTAATGTTCTCATGGTCGATCTGCTGTAGCTTAGTATCTGTGAAACACACACACAAAACGCGATCAGCCTTATGTAACACAGAGGTAAGCAGTTCTCAGGATAATGTATTAGCGGCTCGTACGAAATATGTATCAAGGGGTTTCATTTGGATTGCATAAGGATGTGTTAACCTTGTACAGAGGTTCATGTGAGATAAATTCCGGAGCGGTAAATGAAAAGTAAAATAAATGATCAGTATAGTCTGCTGTAACAGTGAAAAAAACATACAGAATTAACGTGACTATTGCTTAATTGGCCTTTAAAATATACACTCCTTAATTTGTATTAGGAAGGCAGTAGTTAAATGAGGCTAAAATGAGAAACATTTTTTCACGCCAGTGTGGAGATCTGTATTTATCATCGCACTTTGGTCATAAAGGCGACAAGTTAAATGGCTTCAGCAGAATCCTCTGTTTGTTCTCACCGTGTGGTGGTCAGACTTGCAGGAAACAGAGGAAAAAGAACAGGCATCCTGCAGGTCATGAGCGATTATTTTTGGCGAACCCGTGGCAGTAGCTTTTAAAGCATTTCTCTGTCACAGGAGTGATTAATTGGTACTTCTAGGAACAGCGTTTCTGCTCACATGCACGTGGAAGGGAAATTTATGCTTCACGCTTTTAACTTCTAGTCTCAGCGTACCTCTGTAAATGTTATCAAGTAAATACATTCATGCAGCGTGAAGAAACAAGATTTCTGTTATTGTTTGTTGACGGCGTCTTCAAGCTGACAAAAGGGTATTTAGCAGATAACGTATGTGCTTGGTCATCTGCATAACTTTGTTTCTTTTCTTTCAACAGATACTGATAAAGATGCAAGAAAATGGATGAGATGGTGCCAAATGTTTTGAACTGAAGTATCATTATATAAACTTCGATAGGATGTAAACACTATAGAAACAAAACTGCAGAACATACATACACCCACACACCTTATGTGATTTTGAAGCACTTTGGCTGCTTCTCAGCCAAATCTGTAACTGGATTTTAAGCATTTAAATTGGCATTACATTTTTTTAGTATTGAAATGTGTGGAACTGGTGATTCATGCACAGATACGTTAAATTTTGGAAATCTAACTCATTCATTAAAAAATAAGCATTTATTAACTCCTGAAAATTTGGAGCTTAGGTGATAACAGACTTCAGTGAGAATATTACTGTGAATGAGTTGAACGTATTTTAAAAGGTAGCAAAAATTATGTAAAATCAATTAAATAAAATGCAAGAGAAAGTACTGATGTCAGCTATCTCAGAAAATACCAGAATGAAAAACAGCTTAAGAATAATGCTACAGTACCATTAAAATAAAACTTGCTAAGACATGTTGATATGAATGAGAAAAGTATGTTCAGTTTTCAAGGAATATTAACATATAGCAGAGAAGTACATATATATATATATATCAGTTATACCCCTGCAAGAAAAGTTATGTTTACATTTTTAATACATTAGAAGTTTTTCCATTTTCTTAAGTGAAAAACAGATGGGGTTTTGAAAGAAACCTTTCATCTGTGGAAATGAATTAAAGACCTTATCCACCTTTCTATGTTCAAGAGATTTTTCAAGGTGGGGCTTTTAAAAGACTTCTGCAAACTTAATGTGGATGAAAATAAATACCTGTCAAGAACAGGGCTCTGGGAGATCATGAAGAGTCCCTGATGTAGTCATCTGTGAGAAACATCCAACTTTAACAGGTTAACCATCAAAATAATACAGGCAATTAACTCAGGTGGCACCACAAACAGAAGTAGGTCAGAATCTCTAACGAAGTGTTTTTATGGTAAAAAAGCCTACTACCTGCTTCCCCCTTAAGTACTGTATTTGACTTTAAAAATGTATATTTCAGTATTAAACAATGAAGTTGAAAATATACTATATAGAGAGGGAGAACAAAAGTCAATGTATTTAACATCCTACTTTAGGCTGTTCAGGAACCAAATACAACATTGTTAAGGGTAAAAGCTTCCAGCCCAAATTAAAGTTTTTGCTGAACTGCTTAACTGGTGCTGGGTACACTACTCCTCCTCCCATCCCCAAATTATTTTGCTTTTGCAGAGCACCCTGCTGTAAGCTACAGTAGCTGTGATTTTGTTTTTAAACTGTGAAATAACATATCACAAGGGGATCTGGCTTGGTTTGGTTTTTTTTCAGAAGATTTCTGATCATGTAAAATGAAGGGATCTACTTTTGAAACAAAGGGACCTAGAAATATTGATTGGTATTGCTGAAGTTTAATCAGCAGTTCAAAACACCTAATGAAGCATGGAAAGCTCAGTATGTTTTTAAAAAAATTGAAAAATGTGCTATTCGGTATAGTTAAAAAATGAAAAATCTGAGGAGTATGGAGAGGTTTTATTGCTATTGGGAATACTTCAAGCGGCATTTGGAAGTATGTCACGCAATCGAACCTTATGTATTTAATTTGGAAGTTTTATGAATTATCGTAATATCCTTTAAGGATCAACTTGTTCTTTACTGCTACTGCTACATGTATTTAAACTTATGTCACGATTATAAAGTATTTCCATGTTAATCATAACTTGGTTACAAATTTGCACAACTGGTATGTATACTTAAAAAGAATTTAAGAGCCAGCAACCCAGTGATTACTGCGCAACACTGGGAGCGGGTGCAGAATGAGTACCATTTATACCTGCAGGTCCCTTTTTGTTTGCTGAGAGATCCATTTTAGCAGTCACTCACCAGAATGGGCAACGAACAGAAGCAAAATTTGGAAACTAGATGTATTAGAAAGCCATTTATTACATATGTCTGCAAAAATGAGGGTCTGTTTAAAGTCTAGGCTTCTGAAATCTCAGCCCAAACAGTTTTTAAGATTAAGAGGTGTTAAGGGATGCAAGTGCATTCACCATTCTAAAGACTTAGGTCAAAATTGGGGTGAAAGTCCTGATAGCAGCTTGGACGATGGACACAAAAGCTACTGTAATGGAAGCTAGGCTGTGGGCACGGGCTGCTTCCTGGAAAGAGGTTGTGTGCTCGTACCTCATTGTGCCTGATGCTGAATGTGGGACAAGAGAGCACTAACTGGAGACAGAGCAGCCACCGAAACTGAGTTTATCCTTCGGCTTACGAGCCAGTAACCTGCTTACATGTCTATACCCAAACTAGTTGCAGAACTCCACTGAAGTCAGCAAGGAGCTAGAGGACCTTGAGCATCTGTGTAGGTGGAGCAAGTTGTCGTACTGGACGTAGTCCTTTCAGTAGGAATGGCCTGGTTTGGAAAGGTGTTGAACGCCATGACTTTGAATATTGGGGATATTGTAGCTACAAAAATGTAGCTTTTTTTTCCGTAGCAAAATATTGTATTTGTTTTGAAATGTGTGTTAAGAAACATGACAGTGATGTACAATAGCACAAAAATTGCCTAAGATAACATGAACAGTCTATTTAGAAAAAACAAAGGATTTTAGGATTAAAAAAAATGAAGGAATGTGACTTTAACTTCCCCTGTTTAACTATAGTAAACCACAACATAGTAGAAGAGTTTATTGTATAGCATATGTAGAAGTAGTTCTAAATAGGGGAGTGCCAACCAATATTTTCAGTATCTTGGCTCTGCAGTTTTGACCCAGGCACCTTAACTCACTTTTTTCATAATGGATTATATTTGTGGGATTACATGCATTTTTGTTGAAAAACATCTATAAAAACTGTTTTGGTAAAAGCTTATTTTATACAGCAAATTATATTTTGGAATCCTTTTTACCAGACATAGGGCTTATTCCCATCAACTTTGAAAGGTATGTTGCCATTGGTCTGTGGGAGCAAAATCAGATTTAGAGAATTCTAGTACAAATTTGCTGTTTTGCAGTCTCAAATTTCCTTGAAAAGCAAAATCGTAAAAATGTGTGTGAAGCAGTTACCTCCCACATTTCAGATCTTTAGATAAAAATTGCACATAAGGAACATATTGTACGTCAGGCTCATTACAGGAGGGGTTTGTTATATATTTTTTTTAATCCTGAAATACATTTGATATTTGCATATTTCTAGACAAAAGTGTAACGAAAATGACAGATTGGTCACCGATGGAACCAACATATTGTGTAGATGATGTTTTTATGTTAGTAAAAGTCTACTCATTTTCTCTCTGCTCCAAAGTTTACTATGCAGTGTCGAATGAGTGCAAACACCAAATATACAATGCGTTGTTTGCAGTGTACTCATTCAAAACCAGCAGGGTGATGTCATAAATGAGACATTGAAAGGTGGTTTATCCTGTGTCTCACATTTATGCCGATAAGGCATTTTCATTTTCTCCAAATCCTAAAAGGTGCTGAAAGATTTTAACTTGAATTAAAACCAAAGAGTATGTTATTGGGAGGTTTTTATTATGCAACTAAATGCTACAGATACAGTGAAATGCCACTTGTTTTTTGCAACTTTTTTTGAAGGTTTTTCATTATTTCCTTCACTTTTCTTCCAAGAGTCTTAATTTCAGTAACTTTGCATCTTTATCTGAAGAGCTCTAATTTATAATATTCAGGCACTAGCTTTGTATTCTTCATTGCACTTTCATATTCTTGTGTTACATGCCCGTATTATGGTTGCAAGTTTATGTGAAAATGACTTGAATAAAATGTTTCAAGCGTTCTACTTGTCGAAGTATTAATGCATAGGCCAGATCCATCTCCCAATGAGAAAACTTCAATTAAAGTTGTTATATCTATATAAAAACACAGAAGATTCTGTCACACTGACATGGTCTCAGAAAAAAGTTGCGCCAGGGGAGGTTTAGACTGGATATTAGGAAAAATTTTTACACTGGAAGGCTTCTCAGGCATTGGAACAGGCTGCCCAGGGAAGTGGTTGAGTCACCGCCCTTGGAGGTATTTAAAAGACGGGTAGACATAGTGCTTATAGTTTAGATTAGTGACGGTCTTTATCGGAGTTAGGTCGATGGTTGGATTACATGATCTGAAAGGTCCCTTCCAACCTCAGCGATTCTATGATTCTAAGAAAAAAAAAGGTGCAAGGCATGATAAATTACCTCTCACAGTACACAAAGGCTTAACATGAAGTTGTAACAGGATGAGGTACGGTTCAGCTGGATAAAAAAAAGATTTCCTTACCATATCAGCCATCTCTGTAGGAACAGGAACTTAGAAACCACTTTCAGAATTTCTGCTGCAAAAACTTTACTTTGATGGAAAGATCATCTGAACAGTCCGTGGTAGAAAGTTTACGTACTCTGGAAAATTGACTAACCCCTTTAATACTCAGTTACTCCAAAAACACTTTATCCTTTGTTATTTACATTCTCTGAGTACAAACCAATGTCCCGATGCATCTATATGCTAAACTGATGAAATAGGCTGAATTGTGAACCATCTCTTGTTCCTTCATTGGGGAATTAATACAGAAAAGCATGGTTAAAAACTTTGGAATGTTCAGTCTAACAAGAGTTTGTCAAACACTTAAGTATCAACTAATGGCACTCTTGGCTTTGAGTAAATGGAGACAAAACCGATGTAGTATCTTTTAAAATTCATAAAATAAATGTAGAATTATTTCAAATATAAACAATGTTGTGATGTTTCTATACTTTAACAAAATTATTCCTATACCACTACATATTACAGCTAAGAGCTTCAAACTGAGAATTCCTGCAAGTGCTGTCCCTAGAGTGCAGAACGTGGTGTGGATCAGAATCCACGCAAATACAAAACTGTAGTCAAAAATGCATACAATTATTGCAGAAAGTCTATTCAAATTTATTGAAAATAAAGCATCTCCTAGTTTCCAAATACCTTCTACCTGCTATTCTGCTATCTCATTTTCATATTAGATCACCTGCCTAGAATCTTAAAATGATCTATCACCAGTCTACGATTAGAAAGAAGCCCAATACTTTGGGTTAAGAAAGTATTGCTGTAACTGAATTCTCATTCAAGCCCTGTTCCTCCTGACCTACTCAGTCCATAAAAACTGATGAAATATTTATGCCTGTTTGGAAATCTTCAAACTGGTGCTATCAATAGTACACCCGTCTTTTTTTTTTTTTCTTAAATCGTATTTATTTAAACAAATATTGACTCTGAAAAGATACTGAAAAATCTCAGATTGTTTTGTCAGTAAGTCTGAAGCGAAAAAATTGTGCAGCTGAAGCATTCTACTAGTATCTGATGGTATGTACCGCAACTGAGAACATTTCTTCTATGGCATGTTACTGAACTGGGAAGCACGGTTCTCAAGGTTTTTTGTATCTAATCATCACAGAATAATATAACTTTCCGTACCACTATAAAAATAAATTGGTAGTACTTTGTGAGAGGTCTCTGTCTAAACAGCATTACGGATACAAGTTATGTTAAAGTCATGTATATATTGAAAATGTTATGTTGTTATAGTGAAGAGAAAATGTTCTGAACTTTATCAACAACCTCCAGGCAAGTTCAGTTGGTTTATCAGTTCCCAAAAAGCTGCCCAGTTCCACACAAAAAATATTATCAAGTCTCAACCATCACTACTCATTTGTATAGCGCATTAAGGCTGTGACCCAGGTGAGTCACTAAGCACCAGCTAAAAGTAGTAGTGACCCACTGAAATATGAAGCAATGCCAGTAATCTAATCTCTCTTCTCTCATTCACATTCAGTGTATGTTATCTTTTTTCTTTTCTTTAAAGTAAGAGCTCAGAAGTGTTTTTGAAGACAAAAAAGAGATGTTTTGATAAGTCAGGCTTCCTTCAGGAAGAATTCTATGGCCACAAATTACAGCTGTAAGAATGGAGTAAGAAACTTGCTAAAATGCCAAGATAAACCAATGCTCTTAGATTTCAAAGCACATGCAGAAAAACACTTTAGAACATAAGCTCCTGAAAGAGTCTGGTTTGGTTTTTTTTTCAAACTATTTGCAATCTTTAACTTTTTGGACTTTACTGTGAATCAACTCTTAAAATAGGGTGCACATCTGATAAAAGGAAGATAAGCTATCTATGAAAAACTGTCTTATAGCTGATGACATCTACTTAAATTTTTCTCGCCTTTTATTGGAACCAGAGAATTCACATACCAAATATATTTTTGGTGTAGCATTTGGCTAGTTATTCATTTATTTAAAGCGTTAAGGATTAGCATTTGCATCTGGAAAACTCAAAGAGCTTGTACATAACAGGTAAATGCATGGCTTTTTCTACAAAATATGATCGATCCCTACAAAACCATAGTAAACCCCTTTCCATGTTTTATTTTGATGCTTCTGTCCTTAAATGTTGTTCCATATGGTACACTGAAAATAACAACAAAAAAACACGAAAGGAAGATAGAAGGTTATTTGAATTTCTAATTCCTCTGAGTGGCAATGCCATTCAGGAAGACACTACTACATATAATTACATTTGTTTAAGATGCAGAAAAGAAAGCCTAACTGAGCGGGGCAAAGACATGCCTAGATAGTAACACAACATGGAACAACTGGAACGTTTAGCCTTCAAGAATTTAACTCAGCATGGGAGAATAGGCAGAAATTGCTGGGCTACAAATAACAAGATACAAAGTCAGCAGAAGACAGAGGTGGCCATACCAGCGACAGAGTTACACTACATTAAAAAACCTAACCTGTTCCTGCCATTTGACTCTAATGTCATCCCAAGTGGAATACAGGGAGGCATTAAACAATGACTGTGTGGAATACAGTGAGGTATTAAACAATGACTACAGATTTTAGACACCTCCAATAACTTCCTGTGGAACTGCTGATGGTTAGGGAGTCATTGTGTGACTCCGTCCTAAGCACACAAACTCACAAGGAGTTGATGAGGTAGGAAAAGACCTCTGGGTATCATTCAGTTCAAATCCACTGTCCAAGGACTGTGTCCAGTCAGGTTCTGAGTATCTCCAAGGACAGAAACTCCACAATCTCCCTGAGCACCTGAGCCAGTGCTCCATCTCCCTCACAGTGAAAAAAGGTTTTTCTTGTTTAAGCAGAAGTTCTTGTATTGCAATTTGTGCTCATTGCCTCTTGTCCTGCCACTTGATAGCACTGGCAATCTTCTTTACACCGCCCTCTCCACACCTCCCCCATATTTATACACATTGACAGGATCCCTGGAGCCTTCCCTTCTCCTGAACAGTCCCAGCTCTCTCAGTTTCTACTCATATGTCATATACTTCAACCCCTTAATCATCTCGGTCACCCTTTGCTAGATTCATTTTGTCTGTCCTTGTCCCTCGTGTACTGGGGAGTACAGAACTGGACCCAGCATTCAGATGTGGCCTCACCAGTGCCGAGTACCACGCAAGGATCACCTCCCTCTGGCTGGCAACGCTCTTTCTAATGCAGCCCAGGAGGCTGCTGGCCTTCTTTGCTGAGACATACAAAAAGACTGTTTTTCGTAAGAGTGTAATACATAGGAAGGGATCCCCTTAGAGGGATTACAGATTCCACAAGTTTACATGGATTTAAAAGCATACGAATCTGCAGAAAAGAAATCCAATGAGGATTATTAAACACAATAAGCTACAATATCATAAGCTGTCCCTGACCTATAAAACTGGAAGCTCAATGAAGCTGAGTTGGAAGTTGGATGATGTATCACTGCGTGCTTCCTCTATCCCTATGCTTAAAGAATCCCTTTTTTGACTATTGTTGAAGGTATTAGGCTAGATGGAATTTGGTCTGAGGTGGGGCTATTCTTAGGCATTACAAAATGATACATGAATTGTACAGTGTATTCTCTTACCCACTGCAGTCATTTACTAAGTTTCTGAATTAATTTGATTATGAAAGATACAAGATTATGAAATGTAACTATATTTAAATAACACTGTTAAAGATTAATTAAAAGTTCAGAACTTGTTTCAATTAAAGCAGTAGAAAAGTCCCCTGAAGAAAAATACAATGAAGGTTTTACCTCATATCCCAACCAAATGAACTCCCAAACTCAGAATTGCACTTAAAAGTCAGATGTTTCTTAGTGTACAAAGAGCTTTTTCAGTTTTTCAGCTTTCTTTCAGAAAGTGCAAGACAGGCATGTTGGAGCACCCAGATACACCCACCAGGACAACAGTATTAAAGACTCTCAGTTCTTCAAATCGGCTGTATAATCAAAGGACAGAGATCATAATTTAACAGGCCAATATTTTATTGCTCTCCAGAAGTTCTCATATTGTGCATACTACTGATCAGCTTTTTCAGCTACATGATACATTCGTGAATTTGGGAAGTCTGTTCAAGTTTAAGAATCTCTTAATTTTTCTCAGTTGAGATGTATCTGAAAATATAGTCCTAGGATTATCACCTCAATATTTTGTATATCCCCCTCTCTTTTGACAACCAAGTCCTCATACAGTTTGAAGCACATTTTTACACCAAAAAAATCTGTACTATTCCTATAGTGCACAACTGATGTTCCTAAAAACCATTCATGCACATTAGGGTGTATTTCATAAATGGTGGCACTACGTAATGAAACATATGAACCAACTCCATATGACCATCCACTAATCAACAGACAGCACACTGAATAAACGAAGCAATCTGCATTATTAACAGATGGTTAAGTTCTAGCAGTTGCTATTTTATATGTTGCAAAGGATAAGGACAGTACAACAAAAATGTTCAAACAGCAGTTGTTACTTCCTAAGAAAATACCACAGGATGCAAATCTGCAAGATACTTTTTTTTAAAAATCTGAATTTACATATAGTCTAGTCATCAAATTTAATCTTTTTTCCTTGGAATGCTGTAATTTGAGACATTTGCTCCCGGCGTCTCTTGCTTGCTTCCCATGACGGATGAAGAGGCTGCTCCAAACGTGCTTTCTTATTGTCACATTTAATATCTGCAGCTTTTGCAAATGGTTGCTTCTTGAGCTGTTGTTCCTTTTTAAGAAGAGCTGTGCAAGAGGTACAAAATAAAACATTAACTACATTGTGAACCTTCATAAAAATATGCTAAAGCTACATTGGGATTGCAGATATTTTCAAGAATTTCTTAATAAGCCATGGAGAATACATTCATCTGAATGTTCACAACAAGATCTCCTCACCTTGCAGCCCAGAAGATTGTCACTTAGTAGGCTGCAGACAGTTAAGATTTATTATCACTGACCACATTAAAAATCTGTGTAGATAAATATTCAGTACAGTCTCAACTTTTTTCTTCACAATAAACCAATGAGATATTACACAGTGTAACTCAATGTGACTGAACTGGTATCCTTGATCCAATGCACTCCAAAATGGAACCAGATACTATAAATAGAACAAAATATTGAAGGAGCTATTGAAGGAATTACTCATGAGATAAACTACTTGTTAAATATCATAATCCGACACCTTTACCTGTGCACAGGTAACACTAACTGCTCAACACGAAGACAGATGGAAAAGCAATTTCTTGTGTAAACCCCACTTTAAGTATTTCTAATATTCAAAAATTAGCAAACAATATCCACAGATTAAAATGAAAGCTCAACAATTTGACCATTTTAACATCAAATGTTAAAATACGTGCCACAAAATTGAAATGACACAAAAAACAGCCTATCATGATTTGACTGCAGAGGCAACAAAATCTTAAGATGTTTTTACTCTTCTAACTTTACCAGGTTAAGTAATACACACCTGTTCTTCCATTTTTGAGAGGCTGGTCTTTAGTATTTCTGAAAATAAAAAGAGAATTTAGGATTTTTGAAGAAACTTGTAAGATGACAAACAACTGTGAATAAAGAATCATCGCCACCAAAACACTCATGCAATGACTTTTCAAGCATAACGTTCAAAACCCTTACATATTGTTTCCTCTTTGTTAATAAAGGAGTAAATATAGAAGTATTAGTAGTGATTTAATTTGGATGCAGGTCTCATTAGGAATCCTATGTATACGTCAGCGCTAATGTGAATATGAAAATTATGTAAGAGTTAACAAAGCACAAGAAGACTGCAGAGTAGTTTATGTAAAAATGTTCTAAGCTGTAATTGGCTGAAATTGCTTCTTGTTTGGTAAGGCCTACTAAAAATCAAAACAATGTCCATTACTGGGAAGAAAGGAGGGAATGGAGAACATAACAAGGGGAAAAGGTTTACCTTCTTCTGTGTTGAGATTTCTGATCAGAGGTAGACAAAGAACTGCAGAACATTGATTCGAGCTTGCTTGCTTTTGCATGTGGCTTTCCTTCTTCCATGATCAAACCTTGCGCTGTCCCAGGCACTGTGTTCTTTCCTTTCTTCACTATGTTTTCCTGAAGTCTATCCTTTTCTTTTGCTGAAGAAAGACCAGTATCGGCTGCTATCTTTTTCTTTCTTTTTACTTTGCCAATGAAGAAATCATCACTGCTGTTACTGTCAGAATCCGATGACTGGTTATAAAACCTCTCTTCAGTACTATCATCAAAGTAGTCTTCCTCATTAGGATGTTCCTGACCACTACCATGACAAATTTTTTTTTTTAAGGTGCTTAATTTGTTCATGCTTATATTTTCTTTGCTTTTTTGATAGCCAGTTTTCTTTTCTGTTTTATTCTGAGTGACTGCTTGCATTTCTACTGCCTGAAATGAAGATTCTTCCGGAGCATAACTCTCCATTTCCACAGTTTTCTGCTCAGCTTCACTCTCATGAAGTTCTTCAGCCACCCTGTCAGTTTCTCTTTTCATACTCATTTTTGGTTTGTGTCCTTGATCGTTTTGAGCTAGTTTAAGAGCTTGGTCATCCAAATTGCTATTGAAATCTTGTGCTGATTTAGGCTGTTCTTCTGACTTAGCCTTTTTCGAAGGAGTGGCTTTGGCTGTGTCCTTTCTTTCATCCTTAAAAGCTTTTACAGCAGCTACATAAGGGGCAGAAGAAAGATCTTTGTTCCAGCTACACAACTTTACATAAGTTATTTTAACATAATAAAATGCTTTTGCAAGTTAAATATGTTGTATTGAGTAAGCATATTTTGGAGGTCCTTATCAATCATTTACTGAATGCATGGGGCAAGAAATAATTTAAGAGCACAGCACCAACAAAAGTGAGGAAAAGAAATTATTACCAACTGAATACATTATTAAACTCAGGTTTAATTGTGAACTTCTCTTTCAGCAAATAATCTGCAGCTGATAATCATGTTCATTTAGGGCATTACTTTGTGAGTAAAAATGGCAAAGAAATAGTAAATTGCCCAGATATAATTAAATGCTCCATTTGTTAACAAAGCAATTTTTGTGACATTTTTACTAGGACTTGACCCTTTTTAACATCAATTTTAATTGGAAAATTTGAGTTTAAAGAGAACAGGAGATAACCTAAAGAGCCAGGAAAGATTCCCTAAGGATTCTGGGGACAGTTTCCAGAGAATTTTAAGGCAGTCATTTGCAAAAGCTTTTAGCTGCCTTTGGAAACCCAGTTCTAATGCTCCTTTTACCTTTGTATCTGCATATTATTGTGCTCATTGCCAGTTCAGTCCTATTTAATTTAGAGATGCTCCATTATATCCATTCAATTTTGAGAGTTTCCATTCTGAGCCCTGTTTGTCCTACACCCTATATCTTCAATGTCATATAGCATACTGTCATGTATAAGCCCATTTCAACCAACATAAATGACAAGCTCTTGACACTTGGTTAATGTGATTATAGGAGCTTTTCGTACTTTTACTTTTCTTTTTATACTACTTATTCATGTCAGGAATATACAGACACAAGGCAATGCACCAGTAATCTACTACTGAAGTCATATACACGTTAATATAATATTCCATACCTTTAAGCTCAACAAATCTGGGTTTCAAGATGGGGTGTGTTGCAAGTCTTGCAATGGCTCGCTCTGTTGCAGTACAATTTGGCTATACAAAATAAAATTAAAGGCATGAAGTCAATAGAAGTCTGTATGAGTTATGCTACAATGCATACTAATGTGATTCTGGACTATTAACTGAACAAGAGGAAAAGCTTATGATGCTATAATATTTGCGTATTTCTTATTTTTTCTGTATTACTGACATTTTAAATAAGGAAAAATCTGCCTGTCCAAACACTGACAGAAACGCAACAGACATGTAAATCTGCTATTTCTCAGGTATTGAATAGGGATAAGACGATTTTTATATTACAGGCATACCAGACAGACCTTTCAGAGCTAACATGCTGATTTTACATTGACTATTTCTTACACATGCAAAGCAAATGCATGAACCCCCTGAATAAAGAACATCATATTGGTAGAAAGCATCCTGCGTAAAGGAATACAGCAGCTTGCAAGAAGTATGGATGCCATAAAAGTAGGCAAAATGACACAGCAGGTACTGAAAGAATATACACTAAATGTGGTTGAGAGGCAAGGTCTAACCTGATCTTAAAGACAAACAGTCTTGAATTTCAAGTAGTAGAATACTGGAACTCTGTAGACCGATTCAAAGAACAAATATGATCTTCATGCTTTAATTTGAAGTAAAAAGGAGGAAAGTAGGAATTGCTTCCATTTCGGACCTCCTCTTTTATGTATTAGAAGTCACAGATATGACCCATTGTAAAAGCTATTTCATTTTCAGGTTCTTCTTTCAGCAGTCAACACTCTGCTTCAAGAACAAAATGAAAAGTATTTATGACTTTTCCAAAGACAGCTTTGCTGTCTTTTTTTTTTTGAAGGGAGGGAAAGGGGGTTTGACAAGCTTGTAAAACACAAATTTAGCAGGAAGATTTCTTAAAGCTTCCAGTGAAATTCCTTGCGAGACAGGAGAAAAGACACACCTTCCTCCCTTCCTCTTAGCGGTACTGCAATGGATACATGTTTAAATTGTTGCTACCGGTGATTTGAGCTACATGCTACAGGAAGTACTACAGCAGAAGACACCCGAACCAACAGATGATGAGCCTCTTAATGAACCAGCCAAGTGTCCTGTGACCCAACCTGAGCTGGTTTTGGTGCCCAACAACTCAACACAACATGCTGCCTCTCTTGTCCTGAGCAACCAGAGAAATCACAGGTATGTAATGGCAAGGAATAAAGGGTGGAGATTCTACTGGCTCTGCCCTGGCATACCGTTAACTTCTCCATAGCAGCCAAGATGGTGCTGCGCTTTGGATTCGCGACTAAAACATTTTCGAGTTGGTAACACACGAATGTTTTAGTTATTGCTGAGCAGTGCTTGCATGGCATCAGCCCTCCCAACAGGCAGGCAGGGTGTGGGCAAGAGGCTGGGAAGGAAACACACCTGGGACAGCTGATTCAAATTGGCCAAAAAGGATATTCCATTCCATATCAAGTCATGCTCAGCAATAAAAGCTCAAGTAAAGGAAAAGGAAAGGGGGGATGTTTGTGGTTATGGCATTTGTTTTCTAAAGTAACCGTTATATGAAATGAAGCCTTGCTTTCTAGGATGTGGCTAAACATCTGCCTGCCGATGGGAAGTAGTGAATAAATTCCTTATTCTCCTTTGGTTGCACACACAGCTTTCCTTCGCTTATTGAACTGTCTTTATCTCGAGCCACAAGTTTTTCTCACTTTTGCTCTTCTGATGCGATACCCAACCTGCGGGGGTAGCGTCAGCAAGCAGCTGCTGGGTGCTTAGTCGCTGGCTGGGGTCAAACCACAACTCAAACACTACCTAATACATCAGCAATGCATGTTTAAAATATCTGACATAGAAGTACTTGGTGGGGAATCTTACTTCTTTGTATGTATGTTTTCTTCCAGCAGAATTATGCCACTTAGTATAAATGGTTATGTATTCACTCCATAAAGATAGACGTTCAATTTCATGCCAACTACTACTGCCGAAGAGTTGCTTTCAGCGCTTTGGTCTGAATGAAACAGAGCAGAAGACGACACTTCCAGCCACAGCAGAGCCAACAGCTCTAAATGCAGAAACATTTAATTGGTTTGCAAAACATAAATCTTGTTCCTCAACCAATGCAAAGCAAATCCCATTTGTATTTCTTTTGCTGTAGTTTTAGAACTTACAAAATATACTCTGGGTATGTCTGCTCATATTTCATGTTTGAAGTGTAGAGCATCTGGGAATTCTAGTACTTTCCTTTCTCCTTAAGTCCCTGCTATTATAACTTTAATTCTTCAGGTCAAGAAAAACTGGAAAAATGTTTTCTCTGTAGACTGTCTACAGAAATATGAACACTGGCCAGAGGAGACAGGTCAAAAGATGGGTCCATTTCCAAGGGCCACAGACTGGCTTGCTTTCAGGCTAGCCTACCTCTGAGAACTTGAAATCTGAATTTTGATCCCCATGTGACAGTGCTGCACGCTGCCACCAGATTCCTGGGACAGCAAGCTCACATTTCTGAAGATCAAATGCTATTTTCTTTGGAGATTTTTCTATAGCTGGAAAATCTATTTCTGAACTTAATTAATACACTTTTTCCCTCAGCTACTTCCTGTGGGTTTTGAAAGAATATAGCATGAAGTTCAGAAAGCAGGAGCAGCTTCTGTGCAACATCTGGTGTCCTTTAATTCAAATATTTATAGAAAGGATTTAAGCATATATACATGCCAATCCATATGGAATAACTACATTTTTTCCTTATAGCAAAATACTTCTCAAACACTACTCACGCTGATAGATAGTTGCCAACAAACATTGAATATGACAGTCACATTCTTTAAAATTTCTCATTTTTCTGTTTTTTTGGCACATCCAATGCTCAATTTATTTTTCCTCAAGTATTTTCCAGTATATAAAACCTTGGCAGAAAGTAAAACTTACCAGAAAAACATCAACTGTATTTACAGCAAGAACACCCTTTCCCCCTCCTCCTGCCCCTTGTATGTTTAATTATGCAGATACTGGGATTGTACACATTTATTCTCACATGTTCCTGCTACTCCTTGTATTATTTTGCATTATTCTTTTTTTCATGCAAGAATGTCCAAGTACTTTCTGTAGGAACACTCCCTCATTCTGTGTGCAACTGAGGTGCTGCAAAATGAACAAAGCAACTGAGGACTGTATAGTCACACTTTTCAGTGAGAAGTCGTAAGCTACATACAGAACCTCCTGAAAGTCTGAGTCTCCTCAAACTTTTTATCTTGGTAAGTGATGCATTATTTCTGTATGTAGTATTAAAGTTGTCTACCTAGCATCACTGACATGTTTCATTAAATTCCATGTGGACATTTAACTGGATTTAATGCACTAATCTCTATGTTTTCAGATCTCCTAAAATGAAAAGAAACCCAAACTGCAGAAACAAGTATTCTTCATCATGAATGGCAGATATGCACACAGATGCACAAGCCTCAAAACATAACTTGTCAGTTATAGCATAATAAAGCAGCAGTTGTATAGCTTACCCATGTGCAAGCACGCATGCATGCCCCACATAAGGGAGACAAACTTTCTACAATGTGGGAATGATTGGGAAGAGAATGGACATTACAAGCTTGCTAAGATAAAAACAGATTCACGATGCAAGTTTTGAGATGCGCTGGAATAGGGGTCAGAAGAAGTACGGAAGGTCTCTGAGAGCTGTCACCACTGGGTAAAACAGGCATCAGGCAGAAGCTGTGTGTGCAGTACCTGCTTCATACAAGGCAAATGATAAAGCAGAGAAAGAGAAACTGAGTGTCTCAGGGCCTTAGGGCAGATGGGATTGCAGGAGCTGAAAAGGAACCTTGTCAGCCTGCTTGAGACAGTAGAGCTTCAGGAAGAACTAATAGGCAGAAATTTGGGATTAACTTGGGAACGCAATACAGAGACTTCTGACCATCACTTCATTCTGATTACTCCTTCTCTTGAGGTCTACTTCTGTTTGTATCCTTTCTGCTACAATTATAATCAATAATAAGAAAGAAAGAGGTCATACTTCTATTCTTCAACTGACTTTTGTACAAACGGGAATTGCCTTGTTACAGGTCTCATCAGAAACAAGGCTGGTACTGGAAGAGTATACTACTACGAAGACTACTGCTACAATTTCAGCGGGATCAAAGGATGGTGCTACCAAACTGCTAATGCGTGGTGGCCCTGCATCTGTCACCTTAAATCATCTCTCAGTTATTTAAAATAATGGCATTCAAATGGAGACAGTCAGAAACCCCACTGACAAGTATGCAGCACGTGTCAAAAGCCACGACACAAAGAAACAACCCTGAAGCTCGTCATACTCAAGTTTCTAAACTAACTGGAAGTGCAGATTAATGTTGAGTGTAACAACAGTCTTGAGTTTACGCAGAAAAAAATGGCAGAGATAATCCTAACCAGGGGAAGCATAAAAAACCCCAAAATATAAAGCCCCAATACCAGGCCAAAACAAGATGTCATTGCAATAACCTTTGTAGCAGCTTAGAAGAGCTGTCTCTCTACTAAAAAAAAACCACCCAGAAAACCTGTTAATCCACACGTTCTTCCCAGAGCTCTAACCAGTTACAGATGTCCTTCATAATAGCAGATGTAGTTAATGTGGAGTCACAGGGTGGCTGATGGTGCCAGATCATGGCTGCTACCCAAGTCCATCCCATGACCTCATACTGCTTTGGAATACGACCCTTGAGAAAAGTTAATTCCTGTCTGTGAAATGCTGCTAGTTCTCCCTTACTTTATGTCTGTAACACATATAGTATGTGATTTGTGGCCATCAGACATGGTGAAGATTTTGGTATGAGAGGCAATGGATTATTGATAACACTCGTGGC
Source organism: Larus michahellis (assembly GCF_964199755.1). Classification (NCBI taxonomy): domain Eukaryota; kingdom Metazoa; phylum Chordata; class Aves; order Charadriiformes; family Laridae; genus Larus; species Larus michahellis. The sequence goes on from NC_133930.1 coordinate 67,816,547, forward strand.
AGCACTGTTGTCTCTCGGCTCCAGACAGTAAGAGAGTGTTTGCTGACCGTGGTGCACTGACCGTGGCTGGACACGGGGTGGGCACCAATGCTGCTCTATTGCTCCCCCTTCTCAGCTGGACAGAGGCACAATCTCTCTGCTGCTCCCTCCTCCTCATGGGGAGGACTCTTTACCCGCTCCCCCTGCTCCAGCGTGGGGTCCCTCCCATGGCAGACACTCCTCCACAAACTTCTCCAACGCGAGTCCTTTTCATGGGCTGCAGTTTTTCATGAACTGCTCCAGCATGGGCTCCTCTCTCCATGGTCCACAGATCCTATGAGGAGCCTGCTCCAGTGCAGGCTTCCCATGGGGTCACAGCCTCCTTCAGGCATCAGCCTGCTCTGTCATGGAGTCCTCCACAGGCTGCAGGTGGATATTTGCTCCACCATTAACCTGCATTGGCTGCAGGGGGACAGCCTGCCATCACCAAGGTCTTCACCACGGGCTGCAGGGGAATCTCTGCTCCAGCGCCTGGAGCACCTCCTCCCCCTCCTTCTTCACTGACCTTGGTGTCTGTAGGGTTGTTTCTCTCACATATTCTCACTCCTCCCCCGGCTGAAATTGTGCCTTTTTTTTTTTCCCCCTTCTTAAATACGTTCACACAGGGGTGCTACCACTGTCCTGGATGGGCTCAGCCTTGGCCAGCGGCAGGTCCATCTTGGAGCCGGCTGGGCTTGGCTCTAGTGAACATAGGGGAGAGCTTCTAGCAGTTACTCACAGAAACCAACCCTACCAAAACCTGGCCACGCAAACCCAATACACTCACCTTGATAATAGGAGGATGGATCAACTACAGAAAGCAGTAAACAGGTCTCTGTTGGATTTGGCAAGAGTTTAAAAGACAGTGGTTCTCCCAAGTACAGAAATAACAGAGAGCAATCCCATACTATTCAAAGGAGAGAAATATCAGCACTAAATGCTTCAGACTCTGCACTGGAAATAGACAGTCAAAACCTGTTAGATTTATAATTAACTTTTACTCAGGCTTTCCTAATTTTCCATGTAACATCGCAGTGATCGTACAAGTGTTATGAAGAAGCAGCTATACAACCTTAACAGCAAGACAGGTGAAAAGTTCTTACAGCAATTAGTTCTGTATGGGTCTCAGGAAATCACGCAAGTTTCAACAAATTTTGTTTTTATTGGACTACATACAATTTTGAAAATAGACTCATGAAAAAATCCCAATTGAAGCTAAAACATATGTCTTAACAGATCTAAAAACTTTGCAAAAAAACTCAGCAGGATAATGTCTTGTAATAGAACAATAAAGAAAAACTGAACTATTTCTTACAAAACATCAAGATACACAAGTAAACCTGAAGTCCCCCTTGGCTTCTTGTTTATTACTCTTTTCAATGCTTGACACAGTTTATATTGGTTTACATTGTTTTCTGTTATGGTAACTCAACCTGAAAATATTTGAATATTTACTTTATTTATCTTGCAAGCATTATGGAAGTTGAAGACCCATGGCAACATGAGGTACTCTGGACAATCTTTTCACTCATCTGCAGAACTGCACACAACAGAAGCTAAAGGTCTGGAGAATCTAGCTGACCTTGCACTGATGGCAATAGCACTGACTCATCACTGACTTCATCAGACTCTTGAATCCAGCATCATGGAGAAGCATGAGACTTGTCTAAATACGATCAAGGTGCTTACACTTCCCTAACTTCATTTGTATATCTGGACCAAAGCTATTCTTTTCCCCATAATTTGTTCACTTAGATTTACCTTCATTCATACATCCAGTTTGGCTTGTGTTCTATCAAAAAGAATTATAAACTTGTTTCTATCACTGTCTCCTTTTAAAATAAGAATTTCAAAATAGGCGATAAATTCAAATAAAAATAGATTTCTTGCTGTTCGCTGCTGCATGCATGATAAAAAAATACCTACTAAACAAGCATCTGAAAAAGTTTAAAGGCCCTTTAAGAAGCCTAGCACTTTACAAGTGTTACAAGACCATATTTAATTGGAGTATAAGACAGTCAATAGAGTTTCTCTGGATTAACCTGTCAACTAATTTAGCCAATCACACAAGTGTGTGGGAAACACTTATTTTGCAGATTGGGAAATGGTCAAAGAGAAATGGTAGTGTTTCACCCCAAACTACCACAGTGATCTACAACAGAGCTTGGCATAAACCCCAGACCTGCCCAAGTACAAATTATGTACTTAATATTCTACTAGTTTTTTCCTTCTTCTCTTTACACATAAAATAAATTATTATTTCAATAAAGAAAAGTCAGAGCAAGAACATCCTGAATAAAGCAGGCATGGATTCTTAATTATTCCCTCATGGAGAACAGGGTCAGCCCTAGGTGTAAGTTGAAACAGTAAGATTGTGGGAATACTCAAATGCTGATAACTCTTCTTTGCTTTCTCCAGGGCTAGTAAGAATATGTGTCTATGATCCTCTCAGTTTGGCATCCCACAAAAACAAGGCACACATTTTTAAAGGAAAAAAGTTAATTTCTTAAGGTTATGAAAGACGACTTGAAGCAAGCACTGTGCATTTCATATATTTTGACATTTGAACAGTTAAGGCACTATATCACTGTAAAATATATGTGTCTTGCCAAACTGAATAAAAGAATCTGGCACACAGCACAGTGAAATAGATGCCATAAAAAAAACAAAAGCCAAACAATGAACCAAACAACAAACACCACAAAAATCCAACCAAACCCTGCCCCAACCCAAATCAGGCAAAAGACAATCATATTGAGAAAGTAAACTGGAAAGCAAAATATGATGAAATAGAAACCCTGAAGCGAAAAATGTACTGCAGGGGCAATGCTTCTTGGATTAACAGACAGTAGCTGTGAACAATACAAAGAGAAAGGTCTTTGCCACAAAATTCACATAGACTTCTTCAGAGAACATAATGAGATTTGGAGGAAAGGTCATATATAAATTAGTTTGACAATCACTATGTATTAGATCTGAAACCATAACTGACTATTGCAGAAAAGTGAAGTTGACAGATCATAAGTGGACATCTAGAATGAGGGTCTGGAGACTCGAAATAAGCAGTTGTTTATTAACTCCGAACAGGGAGTTAAGATGGCCAATCTAAAAATGGAATTTGAAACAACCACTATTTGGGAAAACAAAATTTAAAAAATTGATTACTTATACTTATTTGTTACTATTACTTATACTTTGAAACACAAAGTAGACCAACAACACTCTGACAGTGCTGCAAGCTGAGCAGGAAACAGAGTTGTCTGAGTTCACTACGACCTGAATGCATCTGAGCTCCCAAAATCCAGCTGTGCATCACAGGCATGTCCAAAGACTGAGTGGAAGCAGATGGTAGCAAATAAATTGGTGAGATACAGGGATGAGCTTCACATTATTAAAACTATTTAATGAAACTAAGAAGTTCACAGTATTCTGCCTTGGACAAACCCGAGTTTCAGAATCAAGATATCCACCAGTCCCCTTAGGAAGTCAACTTGGTGACAAAACTCTGTACCAAACTTTCAGGGATGTAATCTTGAGACATCCTTACAATATTTCACTGCAAAACCGATGCTCAAACCTCAAATTATCACTTGTCAGATACAGCCCGATACAGCACCATATGGATAAGCACATATGAAAGACAGTTTGTAACAGAGAGAGTAGACATAGTTCAGCTCTCCAAATTTAAAACAGATGCAAAGCTTCAAAACTAGATAACATTAGAAAAACAAGCTCCAATTTAATCAGGTATATTTCAGATAATTTATAATGCAAAGGTGAAAGATTTATCCCTGACAACAAAGCCTGTCTTCCTCAGACCTTCACATTTACAAGCACTACCACCAGGCAACACACCTATATATAACTGAAGTATTGTCAGGTCAATGTCTTCAGATCAAACTCTCGAGAGATGTATTTATGTTCAGAGCACTGCTGAAGGAACTAAATATGAGAGCCAGGGATTTGGAGGCACAGATGACTTAAAGACTTCATGAATGCTGCACACACTAACCAGGGGTAGGCCATGTTCTACTATGCTATTCAAAACACGACAGAATTTCTTGGCATACCACATTGCAATTTTCGTGCACAATTGAAAACAGATTTCTTTTAATCTATATGTTTTTCAGCCACTTTCTGAAAAAGACAATGGAAATACAAATTCTGTTCACTGAAAAACTATTAAAACATCTGAGATAAACATACCAGTTTTTTGGCACCAAAATGTAGATTTTCCATCATTAAGTCTATTGAGGGAGTATATGTATTCAAAACTTACTCTAATGATAAACACATGTCAGATGTATATGGAAGCCCTGATATTACTCGTGCATATCAGCACATGATGGATGTAAAATAAATGGAAATCCTGGATATTCACATTTTATAGCAGGTATTTCACCATACGGCACACACAACAATCACCTTTATGCTTAGAGGCTCTCAGGCATCTTCTAGACCATTGCGTTATTATTACTGACCTCTGGCATGCAGAATTTTCCTGATGTGTAACCATTCAACCATTTTGATCATTATGCAATTATTTATATACCAAAACAAAGAAAAATTAGACCATCACCCTTTAAGTTTAATGCTGCTACAGTTTCACGAAGTGACTAGTTAACCTCACGTTTCCCATACTTTCTCTTACCTAGAAATCTTGTCATAGAGGGGCAATATGCTGCAAACTTATGCTCTCATTTTACCAAGCTGCAACTTTTTAATGTAGCCATCTGCATTCATTGACATCCCAATAGATGAGATTTTTCTTTAAACAGAATTCAAATAATTCAAGAACATCTAATTTTTCTCCTTCTACAGTTAATTTTTAAGAAGTTAAAGCAATAGTGCCTCCAGCACTTTTCATCTAATTTTCCAGTGTTAACAGACTGATGGGCTTCATGTTGAGCTGAAAAAGCCCTCCTAATTCCGTAACTTTTTTTTTTTCAATTTTTAGTTTTATAAATCTAATTTCTTAATTCTGAGTTGCAGCACTTTAAAAACTTACATGGATAGGAAAGGGGGAAAGAAATTGGAATGGTTTTGTACTTTATTTTTACATGATACAGAATGAAAAACTGATAGAGTTTCATTTATAAAAATAAAAAAGCAAAAGACAGCAACTGTTCTTCATTTTTAGAAATATCAGGAATGTCAGATTTTATTTTTTTTTATGTTTTATAATGCAATTGAGTCACACTACAAAGTGTACATACAGAAAGAGCTTTTCCAGTTAGTAATGTGTGAGTAGCTGTCAGTCTTTAACATAAGTGATTACAACTGTTTATTTAAAAACATCTTAACACTTTTAAGTTTTCTAAGCAACCAAAAGAATGAGAGATTCCAGCTCATGTATGTTCTACCTTATGTTCTCTCTCCTTGCACTTATCTTCCATGCTAACTCTATGGTGCTTCTCAAAACAAGATCAAGAAGGAATGGCCACCTCTCCCTCAGTGGTACGCTGATCTTGGTTTCTCACACACACAAAAAACCCTGTTGGAAGTTAATGCTTTTAAAACCACCTGCAGTAGTCTTGGTTGAAATTGCTCAATGGGTACCAATACTTAGAGGATTAGCAGATAGGTAGATGGCAAGACAGGGAAAACATTTTGCCTTCTCATTTGGTTGAGCATATCCTTCTCCCTGCCCCTTCATGTGCATCAACTTTATAATTACTTTCCCAATGGATACATAAAGGATGCAATTCAAAGATTCTGTCTTTAGTACCCAAATGAATTAAGGGTAACAAAACCTCTTACTATTAATATCTGTCCTAAAAGTGTAGCTTCTTTAATCTGATTTAACATTTTCTGTTCGCCATCATCACTTTGACTGGAGGCTGTAGCACATTACCAGTACCAAACTTTTATGACAGTTGGAACTTCCATTCAAAAGACTTAGTGCTTCACTTTTCCTGTAATACAGTTGTGCTGTTGGGCTTAAAATGCAGTGCTTCACAACACAGCACCACTCACACGCACAAACGTCCTACCCCATTATCCGTGGAAAGACTGTACCTTTCATTAATTATCTTGAAGACCTGGTGGAAGGAGAAAATCTATTGTATACGTGATGAAGTTGTATGTCAGGTAGTCTAGTTTCCCCCATTAATTTTGTCAGTTCAAGGATTGGTATGGAAGCATTCATAATTTACACCCTTTCTTTGTAGCTTAGTATTGGAGGCACCAATCAACTAGCACTGTAGGCATCCTGATTTACCTTCATTCACATGCCCCCTGCTGGTCTTGTCATTGTGACTCAGATGTTCCTCCATGCATACCATCTTCCACCCACTTTTAGTTTAAATATACCTTTATGACCTTCACAGTTTTCTGTGCCAGCAGCATGGCACAATTTTGATTACGATGCAGCTCATCTTTCTTGTCCAGCTTCCTCTTGCCCCAAAGGCTACCCAAACACCTAAATCTCTCCTTTCTATACCATACTCTCATCCATGCATTAAGATTCTGGACCTCTGCCTGCCTTTTGGGCATTGCGTGCAAGTCTGAACAATATTTTGGAGAAGGATACCAAGGACATTCTAGACATCAGTAACTTGGCCTTGGTTTATTTAAAAAGAAAAAAAAAAGCCAAACCAACCATCATATCTCAAGAACCTCCTGTTATGCTACTTTTTTTTTTTTTTTCTGCATTTCCTTCAAGGAAAGCACAAAACCAAGACTACTTCTAACGTTTTCCTCTACTGTTCCCATGACAGCTCATATCCAGTAAGATATTTATACACATCACTTAAATACTCATGAAAGACAAGCGACTCTCAACTTCCCTTCCTATTTTAAATGACTGCTGTGATATAAATCTTTCTGGGTCTGAAAAAATACAGCCAGGTGCATGTGAAGCACCATGCATCACAACATCACTACCACAGGCATATTCGACCTTAAAAACACTGCCCTTCTCTACTTACCTTTTTGTCCATTTATGCTCTTGCAAGTGTTTAACGTGTCTGAGTTAGATAGATGATCCAACCCAAACATCACTTACAAAAATATGAAATGACTTCCTCTGAACTTTATTGACAACAATATGCCTGCCCACATTCTGGGCTGACACACCAAATAAGTGAAATGACCATATATTCAAATCAAAAGCAATCATATCACTTTTGAGATTGAGCCTTGTCTAAGGACAGGAATACACTTCAATAATCTTGAACAATCAGTTCAGCCAGGCAACAAAATTAAGTAATACAGCTTCACAGGAATGTAAATGAGTGGTAGAAAGATTCCTGGACTAGTAATTTAAAATTTCACAGGAGACAGCCTTTTGTGTCAAGAGATAAACATAGTATCTCTGTGAAAAACTGCCAAAGTTACTAGCAGTTTATTTCAATACTGAACTTTAAAAAGATTCTTTCCAGAATGGACAAAATCCAAGCTGTAATTAAACTGAGATCACTGCAATTGCTACTCTGCTGTTGAAGATGATGGTAACTTTGGTCTAGTTTACCTCCTTCCTTGCTCTCAAACTTAGTCAGGCACATACGTGGCAGCCTAGCTTAAATGCAAAGGGGATAATGGAGAAGATACCTACAAATTGGCCCAGAGAAAGTAAGGGATAGAGTGTGTGAGGGTAAGGAATAGCAAACAAAAGGTGAGAGGGCAACAGACAGAACATAGAATAGTCAGGAGTCTGAAGTCTCCCACTGAAAGCCTGGGAAGGGATTGATACTGGCTGGGCTAGCAGAGAGATGGGCAACTGGGTGGAGAAGTAGGTGGGAGAAGCGTGGAGAGAGATTTGTCAAAAACTGACAGACTTAGTTTCATACTGACATAAAACTTCAGTTGCAGCCATAGCAATGGTATTCTAGGCTGTAAAATATAGGGGAGTATATATGAGAGACATACTAAACAGTTTGCCGTTCAAGTGATTAAATTTGGAAGATGAGGAACCTTTGGGAAAAGACAACAAAAAACAATCAGTCACACAGAGAAAGTATTTACGGCTGAATGTGATATTCATCACTGAATGCAAAATTCTTCACTTCATCAGTAGTCTTAGGAAGACCACAGACATTCCTGTTTAATGTTAACATCTGGTGTTTGACATGGAAAATTCTCAGGAAACAGTGGCTTCATACATTCAGTGTAACTTCCATTCAAACGAGTCAAAATACTCAGGACAAAAAGCATTCAACTCTGCAACACTGATTCCCAGCATCAAGCCAACAATTTTGGCCTGTGTTACAGGAAATCATGCTATTAAATCAATGCAACACATTTCCGAAAACATAAGATGCTGACAGATCACAGAATGGTTTGGGTTGGAAGGGACCTTAAGGATCACCTAGCTCCAACCCCCCTGCCATGGGCAGGGACACCTCCCATTAGACCACCACCCCGTCCAACCTGGCGTTGAACACTTACAGGGATGCGGCATCCACAGCTTCTCTAGGCAACTCTCACAGTAAAGAATTGCTTCCTAATATCTAATCTAAGTCTACCCTCTTTCAGTTTAAAACCATTACCCTCCGTCCTATCATTACACTCCCTGATAAAGAGTCCCTCCCCATCAACTATTACATGTCTGGTATCTCATATGCAAATGAATACCTTTATTTCCATACTAAAGTAAGAAAGGAACATAACATTTTAACATGTAGGAAAATAAACAGTGTATTATTATTTTAGTATTCTCAGCATAAACACATTATTGGAGAATGGAAACATCTTCGTACATACAAGGCAATACCTTCATTCTGATCCTAAGATAAACAGAGTTGATAACATGTTTCCAATAATTGACAGTTAGAAAGAGGGGGTCAGGGGGAATGAGATGGAGACTGTCAACAGTGTGCAGGTAGGGGATCACTAAACTATTAAATTATCACATTTTCTTCTTATAGTTATGCTCTGATTGTCTATACATGATTTCTAACTTAAGAAGAGTGTAACAACCAGAATTCAGATAAAAAACGAGAATTAAATTTTTCATGGCTGTCTCAAAAATACCAGCCATTTGCCACTGCATTGACAAAATCAAACCACAAAACAGCAAAGTGCAAAGAATTAATAAGCTTATTATACAAAGTTGGTGGACTATCACATCAGTATTACACAAAGGACTGATTCATACAGTAGTCCTCTCCCTATGGTTTATGGATTGCAAAAAAAATATATTTTCATAAGCAAAGAATGTTAAAAATCCAGAAAAGTAATTATCTAGTTATGCTGCTGTTAAAGGCACTAACAACAGAAACAGAAGTTTTATATCAATAATAACATCTATCCTAATCAGAATGTTTTTCTAGTGAGTAGAATTCTTCAGGGGGGCTTGGAGGGGGAAGAAAAGGGAGGAGGTTATGGAAAAATCCCTCAAAGCCCAAACGAAAGACAGCAACTATTCTGTGCTTGATCCAAAGCCTTTGAAGTTAACGGAAAGTCTTCAATTAAACTGCAGGAGACTTTGCATCAGGCCCCTTTTATGATGAACTAGTGCATTTCCTCAGATTAAATCCACAGAGAATACAGAGGTTTTGTTTTTATATATTTTGCACTAGAAAATATATTTTTAAAATAAATTAAGGTAAAGATCACAAGTGTACATTTAGGATTGTCAGCTAAGATAGAAACCTTTGTACTTTTCAAAGTCAGAAAATACAGATATGACTGGTTACTCCTCAGATGCAGATGTGTTTAATCAAGAATTCTACTAAATTCAGAAACTACACCTTCCTTCCTTTCCCTGTCACACAATTAAATAGTACCAAGTTTAAAATTTCCTTAATAAGTGTGTTCATTAGAATATATATAATGCATTTATTGGCTGTGTAACCATGTTTTGCATGTGTCAGTGTCTTGCAACCAAAGATGACCAGCTAGTGATACGCTCGGGGAAACCCGATGCTCCAAATAATTACTTACTGACTGTTAATGCCTCAAAGTTAGTAGACTTTCATAAATTGCCTTTCACAGACTGTTGGTGTGAAACACGCTTTCAGTGTAAATCTACAAAGAACATGTAACAACACTGTGACTACCCTATCCTTGCTCTTTTTTTGGTTTCTGATGAGAGAGGTTGTGGACTGATAAACAGACTAATATCAGGCCATCACCTACATAGTTTAAAAAGAAGGTGGTATGAATCTGAGAAATGCTATTTTCATAATGAGATTTGAACACTTTTGAAAGAAAAAAAGGTAATACCTAATCAGTCCAGTGAGTTCCTGTCTTGCAAGTTCTTTTTATTCCTGTCTGTCCAGGGAAGAAATACCTTTCTACCTCTTTCTCGTGTCCTTTCTGCTCAAGGACTTCCTTAGTCCTGCACCAGAGGTCCAGTGAATTCACAGAGGAGTTTGGCAGGTAAAACAGGGTCATCTCACATGTGAATCCGCAGAATTCTCATTTGATAAATCACAGAAAATCTTTCCTTATTACTGTTAGTTTTTCAGCTGGTTTCTGAATCTCAAATTCAGGTGACCCATACAGGTAAAGAGCCATAGATACTAAATTCATTTGCCCCTGAAATAACCCCCAGAACTTTAACTGTAGCTAACAGCCTTTGGGCATCCATTAAAAATATGTGGATCTGAAGCTAGACAGCACCAATGTCACCCCTCCAAAATCATGTTAAGTACAGCTATCCTCATCAGGCAGCTCAGACTTTTAATGATCAAAATCATACTGTGCACCAGGCTGCTCACTCAAATCCTGGCACATCTCTCCATGGCTGTTCATGAGCTGCCTAAGATCCTGTTTCTAAAGCCTTTGAATTCCTTTTAAATTCCAAACAAGACAAAGTTGGTTCCTGAACATGAAGCAATCCAAAATAAGCTCACCAGGCCTTACATTAGCAAAAAAAACCTTCTAAGAGCTAGTAATGGCTTACATTTCTGGTCTAGAAGAATTTCTCAACACACTTAGAAATTGTGGCAAGCTTTTCAGTAATCTTGAGATTCAGAGGGTTGTGGCATGGCCCCAACAAACTTTGAAGATCACAATATCCTCATAATTTGCTGTGCAGAATCCTCTTTGCAGACAAGCATCTCCACGATTCAAACACAACAGGATTGGAGTAACAGGTGAAAATCCAGGACTTAGTAGGAAAAGGTGGTGCTCTTCAAGGCCACAGATTAAAGCTCAATGCAAAAAAAGGAAAATTATGCTACTAAGGTTATGTGAAGATTGAGTCTGGAAGCAAAAAATAGAGGATGTATTTATCATCTGTGAATACTTGGTATTTCTGCAGGTCAGAAGCACATGCTCAATTCAAGCTCTGACAATAATGCATACTGGTATTCTATTCTTCACTCAAAGAAAAATACAATAGTTCTTTGCATTTTCAGTTTCAATTCTGCTCCTCCTGCCTGCCCAAATCTGAAAGTTGTTGAATTATGAAGACTTTATTATTTAGAAAAAATAAGAAATATTTTGAGTTAATACAAGATAGCACTCCAGATCACTGCTTGTAGTACAGAGTTCCATTGTGCTGAAGCAGAATTCCACCACTGTTTAAAACACACGTTTTTTTTTTCTCATGTCCTACATACCAAAGACTTACTGGAAGAAAAACTAAATGAGATGCCACAATAAGTTAGTCAGTACCTGTCAGCCTAGTGCGAAGGCAACAAAACCAACTGCAGTTATGATGAAGGTGTTCACAGGTGGACCAATTTCCCCTTTTCTGAAGAAACAGCACGGATGACACAGATAGTTTCTCTAATACCAGAAAAGTATTAATACACCTTAACCTATGTATCCTGCCTGTCTTAACCTATCTAAGTTACCTTAAACCTACATTAGCAATAAGTTGAAGATAACAGTTAAGACCTTTGCAAGTTCCCAAGTCAGATTCCTGCTTGTAATGAAAGCAGTTTTAGGATTAGCTTCCGATTTATAACTTCGGTGTGCTGGAGCACAACACTAATGAACCAAGACTCCTGGAATACTTCAGGTACATATGCTGTAAGGAACACTTCAAAATGCAATCACAGCTGGAAATACCAGTTTAAAAAAACCCAAACATTAGCCAACAGATCTGCCACACACTTTTTAATTTCGTTAATGGCTGGCAAGCATACTGTAAACAACTGTGTACAGAAAGCACACAAAAACTTAGTCAAAACCTGGAAAATACAGGTTCCATTTTTCAACAGCTGTAACTATGCACGAACAATATAAAGTCCAGTTAAAGCTGCATGTCAACATTCATTACAGTTTTTACAACAGAATTTATTACCTGTTGATAGCAATGGTGCCAGCTGCAGCAATATTAAAATGGAATAAAAATATTTCAGCAGAGGTGCACAAAGAAGAACTGTTCACCTACTGCTTCTTGTCTTACAGTACCATGGTAAGCCCGATAACATGTTTATAAAGTATAAAAGTAAGAAGTCTTGTGTCATGTAGCTTGTGACTCTTCCCAATTCACTCCACAATTACTATAAATCTGATTTGTTTATTAGCAACCATCAGTACAGCAATATTGACAAGTAAATCATAAGAACTCAAGTTAGAGTGCCACTTGCTAAACACTCAGCACAATTTTATTGTACTTGTCTGAAATTTATGCAAACTCTTTTTAAATAGGAAAGTATGCTTATCTTATTCTGAAAAATATACGGGGAAACATAGTAATGGAACATAAAATCTCAGTGGGCAGAAGGAATTAAACAAATATCTTGACTACATGTCCACTATGCAAAACTAATATTCAGCATTCCACAGTGAATTAAAAGCAGATTGCCTTTTATCAATGAAAACAAACCTATTCTGAAAATGAAAACAGCCACAGGATGTTTTCCTTCAAATATTTTGAAACTCAAGTTAATGAAAAGGTAAACAGTATAGTCTGCATTTCATGTGACCTACAGAATATCGCTAGGGGTAGAAAATCAATGATTTTTTTATATTGTATGTTTAATAACTAACTTTGGGAAATTAAGAAATAATATATTGGAAAATTAAGTTTTGTTAAAGCGCAGACGGGATGCATTCTTCAGTTAGGGATATGTTATGGTCAACCAATAGCAACTAATAAAATTATGATGGCTCAGCCACCACTTCTCAACGGTACTATAATAATTAATTGTACATGTTCTTCTACTGCAGTGAGGTTAAAAACCCTCTGTGGGTTTAAAAAAGCATCAGCACCCATCCATAAACTTGATTTGAAACATGAGACCCATTCACTACAAGGTGTGAGATTAACAGACTTTCATACCACTGAAAAACAGGACCAGCAGCAGAAAGTAACAGAAATAACAAACAATTCTAAAACCCAGAACAACTCCATGAAGATACCTGTATTACCTGTTTTCATGGATTACACCTAAAGGAAAGCCTATTTTAAGAAAATATGGAAAGCATACACGAATGAATGCTTTGGCTATGAATACATCAAAAATAACAGGACAAAATAAAACAGTAAGATTAATAATATTCCTTTTGTATCCTTGGCAATAAAATAGTCCTCTTAGAAAATAAAATTCCAATGATAAACTCCTTTAAAACAACAGCATCAATTATTTCATTCTGTGGCTCCTACACTTTATGCAACCAGCATAAGCCTGATGCATTTGAATTCTTGGCAGAAGAATCACTTACAGGAAGTGAGAAAATGTCTTACTATTTGAATTTAGCATACGTCTTCAGGCATGAAATCCCTCTCCATGTGTCCTCGAACATCCAGAATCTTCACTTACGCACCATTTCTAACATTACAGTAAGCAGTTTCTCACCAGCGCACCTTCAGACTGGAAAATCTTGGTCAAACAAATTTAGAAGAAGAATGCTGCTTTTTAGCTCCATGCCAGTATATCTGTGACCCTTTTCTTACTCTCTTCTAGCATGAAGAGAAGGAAAAGCAATAAGATGCTTCCATCCAAACACTGCTCCAGAAATATTAAATCCTATCATATTTTCCTATTTACTTGATTGTGCTCACATGAAGCATGGAAATCCTGCTACATACTATGCTAATAGCTGAACTACATCACACATGACTGTGCTTTGCAACACCATAGTTCTATTACAAACTAATGATGCCATTATAAGAGGAAATGACCCAGTTCTAAATTAAAACTTAGCCTGTGGACTACAAAGATTTCCCATTTCAGACTCCCTTAGTGGACCACCCATAGGAATTTAGGCTAATGTGGAGGAAAACACAAAATTTCATGTATTGACATTGTTTGATTCAGAACTGCTTTCCGGCATCACTTCTGCAGCACATCCGTTAAAATCGTACTTATTTCTGCTCTTCTTCACTCTTCTATTAAGAGTCTCCAGTCAGTTCTTAACCTTAACTGCCAATTTCAACAAGCATCTTCCCACTTCTATGTCTTAATTTAATCTCTTACAGACACCACTAGCTAGACAATTAATATTTAATAACGTACGAATAGTTGGCTTCAGGAGAAACACTGCACTGACATTAATGTGCCACAGGAGCGTTAAAATTCCAGCCTTACTTCAGGCTAATGTTTGTCACGTTTTGCTCACATGTGGAAACTTCTCTCTGCATCTAAAAGTATTTAGAGCCTTTTTCCAACTGTTGTTGAAAGCTTAGATTATTTACACTAACTGAACCATGTATATGTACTGTATAAACAAAATAAATCTATTTATAAAAGACTCAAAACCCACTACTAAGCGTCCTGGTATTCCATTCCAGTTACTAGGGACTAGCCCACCAGCCTAGATGACAAGCCACTTGTACTAAACAGCTATACCATTTTTTTTGTAGATAGATCCTAGTGGATAAATTTCCTTAGAAAAGAAAGTAAGGTCTACAATGAAGATGCAACATAACATACAGAACACACTGTGCACATGCATGCACCCCAGCCACACAAGCGCCTTTTCCTAAGGAGTGCTTTCAAAGTCACAGAAGCAGGGGAAAGAAAACAAAAAATAACAAGCCTTACCTTTCTGCAGACACTTTCAAAATTAACTTCTGTCCTAAGAGCAAGTCTGGTAACTTCATCTGGCTTTATTTCCTGTGGGTGAAAGATATATTTATTCTTCTTATGATCAGATTTTTTGAAACCTTTCTAAGGTTCATCTTCCTCATAAACATTCTAACTTCATGGCATCTCCCACTGACCTCTTAAAGGAAGAAAACTGGTTTGTTATACAGAGATTTTTTTGTGTGTACATAAATAATACATCTACTGACTTCCAAAACATACACTTACACCTAATGTGACTGTATCTACTACTGCTGAGGGCAACAGAGATTTTTCAACAGCGAAATATGCAGAAGGGTGATTTTATTTACAGAAATGTTTAAATTGACTGTATTGTTGTGCTACAAATAAACTCTGGAAGGGTTGAAATGCCCCACTTATCTTTGACTCTGAAGTTACATCAGAACTTATCAACATATGTGAATATACAAGTTGAAGACAATGAAATTTAAGTTGAGGGGAAAAAAATTTTCTTTTCTGAAGAGACTGACTACACATGCAATTTTCGTTCCTGGACTTAAGCATTTCCATTGGCAGTTGAAATAGAGGAATGAAAATCCTGGACAAGTGTATTTGGTCAGAAGTTGAATATTTTATGAAACATGCCCAGATGACAGATTTCTCATTATTTTAAAATACATACTTTATATATGTTGTATTACAAAATGCCCTATTAGCCTTATCAACTGAATGCACTGAATATTGGGTTTTCCCTCCTAGGGCACTGCGTCAAATAAATCATGTTACATACCAGTTGTTTGCCAGATGGCCATTTTAAAAGTAGTTTAACTACAGTTACGCAGAACCCAAACAACTTCCATGCATTCATAGTTCTGAAAAACTGTACAAAGAAACCGAGTTTTAGTTTTTCTGACAGCTTTCATTTGGATCTAGCCTATATCACAATCCTGGTGGCCTCAACACCTGAAGAAGATTATCTGTTTGCTGAATTTCTAAAACTCCAGGAAAGCAGATGACTTAAACATAAAACCCAGCAATTCTGCAACACTTCTGATCAATAAAGAAAATGAAAACCTAAACTGGAAGTGCCCATTAAAAGTATTATAGTTTGAGAAACTGATACATGTCCAGGCACTTGGGCTGCGCCTATAACTAACATTATGCTCAGATCTGACAAGAAAGATGCTGACTGAAAAACCTTAAAAACAACAACTGTAACTACTGGCTCAGAATAACTAATGTATTAGCAAAAATTCAAATGCAAATCAAATTATGGGAGACATGATAATTTACAAACATCTAGAAGAAAAATGTACTATATAATAGGGACATACTTTCATGTTCAGCAACTAAATTACACATTCCTTTTTCTCTTTTTCCCTACTTAATTATCCAATAAGTATTCCAACACTTCCCTTTAACATCCTGCTCCATTGTTAACTTTCCATATTCTATCCTCTTTCTGTCCTAAATCTGGAGCAGTCTGTGCACTTCGTGACACGTAATTTCAGGAAGAACCAAGTAGTTTACTTTCTTATAAAGGGTCATACCTTGCATTTCAAAACCTTACATTGTCCTTCCTTCTATATATTAGATACGTTACAGAGAGTTTGCATCTTACCTAGATGCATATGTCTTAAAACGATAAGCAAGCATATAATAATGGGAATAAAGTAACAGAACAAAATTAAATTAACAAAAAAATAAATCTCTTTTTGTGAATGTCAGAAGAGCTTCCTGACAATGAGGTCTAAATGTCTGCAAAATCATCTACCAAAGGTACTGGTGGAAGGCCGATCTCTTGGAGGACAGAATCCAGACTGGAAAAACACTAGTGGATGTAGGAAACAATCTTCTACTGGCAGTTGGACAGTTGGATGACCTAATAGAATCTAGAGATGGAAAAGACCTATGATTCAGTTTTCCATGACTTTCCAAAGCATTTCACAGATGGTGAAAGTAGGACACGGTGGTTAAGTGACATGCTTACTGTCACATAGTAGGTTGGGGGCTATGAATGAAGCTGTGGAACCCAATACTATTCATTAAATCAAGCTGTTTCTTTACTAAAAAAAAAAAAAAAAAAGATAATTTGTATGATATACATCCCAAATAACACTGCCTATTTTCTTGCCTCCTCAGGATTTAAACGCAGCAACTGGTTTCAGAGGGGAGGCACGTAAACTTCAGCCACTCCTACACTAGAATGTCAAAGGTTTAATTTTTATATGACAATACTGCCCTTAACGTTGCAGAATCATGCATAATAATGGAGAAAGAATTACAGTTTGGAACATGAAGTCATGAATGGAGCTTCACTGAAATGCTTAGTATAAACGAATGAGGCCAAGAACCTCCTGTTAAGGTTTAAACCCAAAAATTATAAAGCACCTCCTTCACTTCTCTTAGATTTAAGGCAATACAAGCATTTTTGACTTATATAGTCTTCAGCAGCTCCCTGGTTTTCTAAGAGTAGCCATGTAAGTCAAGTTATTGGAATAAATAGACCTTTCTATGGTGTCTATTAATGGTCAGCTTCAGACAAGAAAATAGAAAAAGGATATAGTGATGTCTTTCCCAGCAGTTTTCTCAACTTTGAGATGCACATAGCTCAAGAACTCCTGACTCACAGAGAACCTTTGTATTGAGTATCTATTATGAAGTCTTCTTTCACCAATTACATTAAGGGATGTTATAAGCGGTTGCCACCTCCAGCACCTCTGGGACCAGTCCAGGGATTCCTCCTACCCTGCTGCTGGAGCCCAGCCCAGTGTGTCCAGAGACACAGAGGTCTCCATCCCAGGTCCACAGATGTGGCAGTTGCTTTCTCACTGGCAGGTTCAAGCAGTAGTGACGCTCAGCTATGCATCTAGCTGCCACAGACATGTAACACTTACAGGGCTCACACGTACAGCCAGCCAAGACCTCTTCCTCCGTTTGGTCAGGTCAGGATTGAAGCTCACTATTGAGAGTACAGAATGCCCCCTCCCAGCCCCTTCCAGATTAACAAGCACGTGCACATTCATGGATACCTCAAATATCAGCACAGCATATCCCTCTGTCCACCTAATACCCCCATGCCTGGGTCCAGAGCCCTTTTATCCACCTCATGGACCTCCTATTTGGTGGCTGGCAGCAAGTCACTAGCAGGCAGGCGCAGGCACTCAAACTCTTGTCTTACAGGTTCACTTCTCTTACAGGCACCCCACGCTGACAGGTCTCTCCCAAACACCAGCATGGGCCCTCTACCCACCTGGTACCCCTTCCCCGACCCACTGCTAGTCCCATTTGAAGTCTGCTAGTGAACTACATGTGACAGAGATATGTATTTGGGGTCAAAACACGCGGAAATACAGACACTCTGCCTGTCCCTGTTAGCAGCAGGCACCAGGCACATGGGCTGCGACCTGTGGTCCCAGTCCAGATGCTGCACCAAAAGCCTCACTTGCTTCACTTGCCCCACACTCACCCATAGCTGTGCCCAGGACACACGCTGTCCCTGTCTTCCCAGTTAGGACATGTGCTGCTCCTGCCCCTGTGGCTGGCGCCGAGACCCTCACCTGCTCCTGCTGCTGACACCACAGGCTCGCGTCACCCACACCCCTGGTCTGACTCTAGCTGTTGTCTCCATACCCAGTCATGACGGTCCCCCCAGTAGCTGGCACCTAGTCCTTACAGCACTCGCACAAAGAGTGAGATTACACAGAGAGTTAAGATTTATAAAAAGACAACAAGCTGTGGAGATCTGAACAGGGCTTGTTCAGATATGTGTACTGACTGGCACTGGTTGGGACTGGCCCCTCTGATACCCATTCCCACCTGTGCTCCCTAAACATTGTTTAGCAAATTTTGCATAGTCCACAGGTCCCCCCCCACTGCCCCAAGTCCTCATGTTCATCTTGTTTCCACTTCTTATCAAAGTCCAGGCTGGACTTCCCCAAAGCAACACCAGTAGTTTCTTAATTGCTCGTTACTTAGTGACTGTAGACTTTTTGTCTTTGTCACTGTCTGTTATCCCCTTCCACCAGCTCTATTCCTCTCTGTGTTTTTGTTCACCCTCTCCCCTTTCACTTATTATCCTCTTAGCACTGAAAAGGTCCCCTACTCCAGGCTCATAATAAAGAATGCTCTCACCACCTTCCACATGCCCTCACAGATTATAGCTGCTTTCTGAAATCATGTTGATATTCGGTATCATAACATCCTGTGCCAGTAAGTTTCCAAGACTAATGAGGTGTTATGTTCCAACATAATACAGGGAATACAAAAGTTAAGAGGGAACCAGATAAGTATGCTACTTTGTGAAGTCTCCTGTCCATAATAATCCCAGGTTAGGTAAATACAGACAAAGCCCCCCTACCAACCAACACATACACTCTCCTTCTCTCCGTGAAAATCCTCTTTGGCAAACATTTTAAACAACCCCCAAATACCTAAAAAAAAAGAAAGCAAGCCTTAAAAACAAGGTGTTGAAGTACTGACTGCCTCTTGAGGGATGACAAAAAAACCAGCTGTTGGGATCAACAGACCCTTCTGCCCTGCATGCTGACCGTGTTTGCTCTTGTGGGAAAGGTACTACAAGAGCTACTGACTGAGATACGCTGCCAGTACTGATGGCACCAGTGCCCTAGCTGGCAAATGCTGGCATGCTGATGGCTAATGGACAGTAAGCAACAAGAAGAACAAATAATTTTCTTTTAATTACAGACTGCATGCCTATCTCAACTTCTGTCACGAAACCCTTTAAGAGACAGGGACGTGAGCAAGGGAAGACTCTGTGCAGGCTAACGTAGATGACACAAAGTACAACGATGTAGCTCTCTGTTCTGGTGCCTGAGCTGAGCCAACAACCGCCACAGGAGTAACCAAGATGAGACTTGGAAGAAGGTGGCGAAGGTGACATAGTGGCAGCAGCAGGACCATCTGATAAGTCTCAGAGCTAGGATTTGCACAATTTTTCAACAATTTTCACAATGTGGAGACCAAGGCTCCTCCAGGCGTTCGCCACTCGGGCAGCTGCTCCGGCGGTGGGACATCAGGCAAACCAAGCCATCAGCCAGTTGGACCTTGTCACGGCTGCAGGCAGATGACTAGGCCTTGGCCTGAGATTAAGCTGAATAAACAGGATGTGAAAAACTACTGGACATGACATAAGAAAACTGCTGGATGTGACAGATAATGCGAGAAGCCGACAGAGTGGCTGGATTTTACAGATCATTAAGGGAAAGTTACGTGAAAAACAGACAAGCTCCATGGAAAGGTGGAGTACAGGGCAGCTTTTGGAGATGGGGTGGGTACATCTTGCAAGGCTGACAGTACCGAGGGAGCCGTACTGGCAATAGCACACGAAGCCAAGACCGCCTATGAAGTCACACCGAAATATGGAATTTGTGGAAAAAGTAACTAGGGGTGGGCAAAGCCTGGCCGGGGCTGGGAAAAGGGAGTGCTGGGGCCCAGGAAGGGATGTGTCAGCGCACGGCTGTGGGGCAGCCATGCAGCTCCGAAGCCAGCCCGCTGCCAGAGACAGCGAGCTCACCCCACTGCTTACAGAAACTGAGAACAGCAGTGTCTGTGGTTTTTTATTTTT
This sequence comes from Larus michahellis, assembly GCF_964199755.1. Classification (NCBI taxonomy): domain Eukaryota; kingdom Metazoa; phylum Chordata; class Aves; order Charadriiformes; family Laridae; genus Larus; species Larus michahellis. Next base: position 67,837,043 of record NC_133930.1, read on the forward strand.
TATTTTTTCTTTAAATGATCAACTTATTTAAATAAACCATAACTGCCTTACACAGAAAGGGGAGATCCCATTGAACAGAAGTATGTCAAGCACAAATGACATCTGAAAATACGATTTCATGCTGATATTGGTCATGGCTGCTGCGATACCACTTTATCCAAGTGATACTGAGGAAGATACAGTTTCTAGCTGAACGGGTATGGAAATGTAATTTATTGAACAGCCTTCAGAAGACAGGAAAGGCACAAAAAACCCTGTCGGATGAAGCTTTGACACATCTCAGAAATGCAAGATTATTCACATAAAATGTATTCCCAGCCATGCTGTCTAAGGCAGTTTTAGATGACTCAGAAGAAACAGTTTGCCAGTAGTGGCCTGTGGAAGCAATTTAGGAGTCCTCACACTATTAAAACCTACCCAATTTCAATTTTGTTTTGACTAGCATTTTCTGTTTATCTTTACCATGCAATTCATTAATTTTCTCATTGTTTTTTCATCTTTTCTTAGTCATATGAGTGTTAAGCCTTTCCTTATGAAATTGTTCCATATACACCATCTTTATAATATGACTTTTATCTTAAAATGGAGAAATTTCTGCAAAAAATAAGTAACAAAATCAGGGTGTACACAAGGAGGTAACAGAACACTCATACCAAAAATCAAATATTTCTGATGAAATCTCAACTGTAGTCTGTTAACCATTACTGCATTTACTTCTTTTAAAGTATTATCGTAATTTTTACCCTTGAACACGTGTAAAAGTTTCTTGCAAAGTTGCTTATATTTTTCCTCAGCTTTCAGTCTAATTTTGCTATTTTCTGTCATTTTTCTATGTTCCTTAGTAAGGAGAAAGGGATGGGGGGCGGGGGTAAAACACCTCATTTCAGAACAGGTCTTCAGTTTCTCTTTTCTGTAATTTAATCACTGCATGGCTTTCTGTCACAACCAATTTGTTCCCCTAAGTCTGTAAAAGTTCAGTATTTTAGTCATTCAGAGCAAAAGTAGTCTTTGACTCTTAGTGCAAATTCTACCGTTGTGAAAGTACACAAATATGAGATCATGCACTTAAAAGCAGAATATCTTCAAAGTAGTGAAATAAACCAGCCATGGTTCACCTGAAAGTTTATATGCTTTTCAAAAGAAACTCCATGATAAAAGTACAAGTTTGTTTCAGCTACGAAGGCCTGTTTTCAAGAAATGCAGTATTCTAATTGGTTATACCTAACTGATTATGAAGAAAAAGTAACACTTTTTTCCCCTGACAGTTTACCAATCTGTATCCTTTGTCAGTAACTGTGACCCAAATATATACATATATATATACACACACAAATGAGAATTTCTACAGATGTATGTCATATTAGTGGACCACCATTACAAACTAAACGGCACTCTGCCTATGTAAAAAAATTAAAATAAATACACCTCCCAAGTCATATCCCCCCAAGCCCCCTTTTTACCAGATGTGAAACCAAGACGAATTTGGTCTTGGTTTGGAATTAATAAACAGAATAGTAGGGCAGAAAATTTAAACTGGTAAGTAAAAATTTTGATATTGTGCAGTCAAGTGTGGCTTAAGCTTGTTAATAAGTTTATTAAGCAGATCAGCGCTACACCCGCTTTATTATAAAATCACTATGTAATTTTAGCAACAGACAAAATCAAGCACACTTTAGAGTAGCTGGCTGGCTTCCTACCAGTACTTATAAACTATTACCAAGTCACCCCTCAGCTTACTTTTGACTAATTAAATGTCCTGAACTTCATCTACCACAGAAGGAAAGTCTGTCCGTATGTAACCTCTGTAAGTCTTTCCTGCATTTGCTCTCATTTTTTAACCACAATTTTAAAAATAGGAATAACATAGAATGCATTATCTGTCTTGGAAATATCATACAGAAGAAAAGAACTCTCATTCTAGACAAAGAGCCCGTAGCCTTCCTTGCTCCTGGAAACTTAATCTTCCATTTGGCTTTACTTTTTTCCTCAATGGAATCCAGACAATCCAAGTCACTCTCGTCTTTATCCATCACCTTTAAATTACATAAAATCCTTCCAGAGAGTTCTATTGATTTGTCTCAAATTTCCCTAACTGTAACCTGATGTTAGGTAAACTCAGAATTTGCTACTTGTGACTGCATCTTCTGCAGTAATGCTTTTGATGCCTAAAGACTCAGACTTTTTTTTTTAATGATTTCCCGCTTTGTTGACGGTGACAAGTAATCCCAAAACCTCATTTATCTCCTCTGGCTGAATGACAACATGAGAATGCCCAAATGATGCAACCATACCATTTATTTTACTTGGTGCTAAGAAAATAGATTAAATAATCATTAAAATGTAGCACTACTTTGATACTAAAAATCCTGTTGCTAGCAGCCCCTAGAAATCTCCAGTCTTTGCACCCATGTACTTCTACTAAAAACGCGGCACGATATGAAAGCATGGCAAGTAAAAACTAGATGTTTTTCATCAGGAATTCAATCCAGCAGTTCAGCATTTCAATTCTAAAAAGACCTGTCACTGCCTCCTGTTGCAGCAGATTGCAAGCAGACACTTTACATAATGCTTCACATCCATGGATGTGAAAGAGTTACGCGACAGTCACCAAGGGTACTGCTGAGGCGGGCTGAGGTTTTCAATCCACAGGTGAGAATCCAGTGAGGGCCAAACCCAGTCTCATTAGAGGTAGGTTGATTCACAGGGAAGTCTAGGATGGTGCTGTTAGGCCATCCCTGTTACAGGTCTGAATTTGACTGATGCCCAGAAAATTAAGAAGGTATATAGACTGTCCAGTCACATGTTCAGAACATTATTGCCCTTTTGCAAGTCAAGTAAGTACCCTGACATCTCCATGCTAAAAGGTTTCCTCACTTTTTTTTTTATTTTTTTTATTTCCGTTAACAGTCATTTGGAAAAAAACCTGCACCCACCAATCCCTGAAGCGTGAGCTCACCCCCTGGCCCATGCTGCTGTAATGGGGATTCTTTCTCGGGTTCCTTGGGTGAATCACGCTTAGGACTCATGGCAAAAGATGAGCTGGGCAACTTTAGCACTTCAGCTCCCCCAGTTTACAGAATCCCCCAATAGTACACAGAGAAGGATCTTGCTATGCTTCCCAAGCCACACCCAGTTCATGCTAGATTTAATTAAAATGTAATCAAAAGCATTTATTTGTAATACTCGAAACACATGTACAAACATTTATAAACTGCTTAGGTAAAGAATCACACACAGAATTACAGCATGGTTCAGGTTGGAAGGGACCTTAAAGATCATCTAGTTCCAACCCCCCTGCCATGGGCAGGGACACCTCCCACTAGACCAGGCTGCTCAAAGCCCCATCCAGCCTGGCCTTGAACACCTCCAGGGATGGGGCATCCACAACTTCCCTGGGCAGCCTGTTCCAGTGTCTCACCACCCTCACAGTAATGAATTTCTTCCTGATATCCAATCTAAATCTTTTGTCTTTCAGTTTGAAGCTGTTAAGAAATCATAGAATAGTTCGGGCTGGAAGGGACCTTAAATGTCATCTAGTTCCACCCCCCTTCTATGGGCAGGGACACCTCCCGCTAGACTAGGCTGCTCAAAGCCTCATCCAGCCTGGTCTTGAACACCTCCAGGGATGGGGCAGCCACAACTTCTCTGGGCAACCTGTTCCAGCGTCTCACCATCCTCAGAGGAAAGAATTTCTTCCTAATATCTAATCTAAATCTCCCCTCTTTCAGTTTAAAACCATTACCCCTTGTCCTATCACTCCTCTCCCTGTTAAAGAGTCCCTCCCCATCTCTCCCGTAGGCCCCCTTCAGGTACTGGTAGGCTGTTATAAGGTTGCCCCCACAGATCCTCCTCTCCTCCAGGCTTCTGAAAGACAAGATATGCTTAACCTATCCACACTAGGTTAAAGATCCCTCTGCCTTGCCCAGGTTGACTTGTTTGTCTTCTCGGCAAAGTGACACTCAGGATTTTCAACATTTGTGCATATTTACACCATAGCTTGCACCTTTCAGGCAGAGCAAGCGAGGGAGTCTGTTTGGGAACTACTGTCATGGTTTCTTTGGTGATTCACTGGCACCTCACTGGCATAAACCTTTGTTTTTTAAATTACAATGGACACAAAATCTAAGTGGTGCAAACATGTAAAGCTTATAAAAATACACAGTAATCTACTGTGTGGTAACAGAGACCACAAAAGACAGTAATTAACCACTGTGAAGTGAATATGTCTGGGAAGATGGATGCTAGATTTATCCTATGCTAGATTAATCCTTTTAATCTAGTATAATGTAATATACTGACAAAGACAAGACTGTGTGTTGAGGCATAAGTGCACTCAAAACTAATATAAGCAAGACAATTAAATCAGCATATTACCAATGTATTCTTTTTTCTAAATGAAAATTACATGTCGCATTACAATGGGGGAAGGAATATCTTTCCAATTAGCAATGCTCTGCATGTTGTGGAAACGTCTCACTATTAAACTGTTTTCATCTTATCAGTCTTACAAATATTTACTAAAATTGTTTGAATAAATACTATTTCAGAAGTTTGCACATTTTCAGGAATGACATCTTCTAATAAATGACTTCAAGTAAACTTTTGCTAAGCTTACAGCCAACGTAGTAAATCTAATAAAAGTTCAAAGTGTGCGGATGTACAGATTTAGCTTTCCGTAGAAGTCAAGCTTTACTGTAAATACCTGTATTACAAAGAACAGAAAACTACAAGAAAGCAAAACCACAACAAAAAAGATTCCATGGATCTTTTTTTGTTCCACCAGTCTAGCCAACAAAGCTCTTCCCGGCAACCTGACTGGATGACTTGATTCTATATCATCACATACTGAAACCAGAGGTTTTATCCAGTAGAAATGAAGACATTTTCTCTCTAATTGCAGACAAATTAGGTGAATTATAATTTAAATACATTCCCCTGTATCATTAGCGTTTAAGATTATTATTATGTCCTACAGTAATTATAGTATTTTTCACTTATCAAATATGTAGATTCTGTATTACAAAGAGGAAGGAAAACATAAAAAGAAAGGGTTCTACAGTTGCTAATTTTCCTAAAGTACACACTAAAGAAAATCTCATGTATGTTTTCAATGACTTTGCATGTTTCATCGATTGCCTTACATTTTCAAAAGCTTTATAGAATATAATGTTGTTTTAACTTGTCTTTTATTTTAATATATAACTTCTCAAAATAAAAATTAATCTTCCTTGAAATGATTAATTTTCAGCCTTGTTGGATTAATAACAACTTGGGCAGGAATACTACAGAACAGATTAAGGAAAAATAGTAAAACTTAATTCTAATTTTAAAATAACAAAACCAAGTAAGTCACTAGAGGAAATTATCAGAATAGAACATCCCAAAAAAATAGAAAGCTGTACAACCATCTCACTTTAGATGAATATAAGGCCCTTGTTTTTGATGGGAATTAACTATTACTAACCTGTTAAAAGAGAGAGCTCCAAAATTACAGTTAATCATTGGGAATGCAAGAATGTATTTCAAGTGGAACTTGTCTAGCAATTGTTCTTTTGTAAACTACACTGGTGTCAGGTTTTTGCTGGCACCAATTTTAAACATTACTAAATGTCTACAGTATTGCTGTCTCAGTTTAGATCCAAGTGAAATTCAATGTCAATCTGTGAGTTTTCATCTACTAAGTTTCACACTGCAAAATTTTACAGTTTTCTGGTTTTATTGTTCTCTGGAAAATAAAGTTATTAAAATATTAATCAAACAAAACTACACAATATTCCTATAAATATAGTTTTGTCCATATGGTTACCTTCCTCTAGCTAAATATCCTTACTCTGCTATGCTGTACAAGCTCTCTTAAAAACAGAGCACACAGCTAAGGCAAAAATTACTTATTCATGCAGTTTAATAACAAAACAAAATGAAAAAAACAACTCCCCAGATGAAGAGTTAACATGGCTAGTTTGTTTAAGCTGTTGTAAAATACCCAAACTTTATTTGGCAAGTATATGCTGCTCTTTTCTGCCACGTTTATAAACTAATTTAATATTTCAAGAGGTATGCAAGTCAAATGCCAGCAATTACATCAGCCTACTGAGATGAACACTGTGAACTTGGCATTTTATTTAGTCAATTAGATTAAATGAATTGTTTAATTTTGGAGGTTCCCATCTGATTCAGTAGCCACATTCAGGGAGCAACAATCACTTTTCATCATATGATACAAAAAAAAGTTAGCAAGTCTGTAATCTTGTGACAATTTCAGAAGTAGAAGGTATTATGGAAGTAAACTACAATTACAAGCATTCAAAAGAGAAGTTATAGAAAAGGAAAAAACAAGCTCACTGGATTATTCAGTACAGCAAGTATGATGATGCCAAAATTATTGTTACTTAAATATTCTTTTTTCTTCAATCATCTTTTAGTTCTGAATGTCAGTGTTCACTTGGACTGGTACAATCTGTAATTTCACTCTGTACTGGCAATTTGTTCCATGCTGCTTTTCTAATATTAAAATAACAACCACATGCAATTTCAGGGTTAACATATTTCCAAGCAGCCCTGTGTTGGCTGGAACCATCTTTGGTTTTGAATTACTATCCCCGGTATTCACAGCCGCTGCCAGTATCACTGGTTGCCAGATGAACTGTTTTTGTAAAAATTAAAGAAAAACAGCGTTGCTTGCCAGAAGGGGACGCTATGCACAACTAGCAAAAAGCCTCCTCTTTCTCAGTTTAGCCCCTTCTCTCCCAGCAGGAGCTTGGGCCAGCAAGACTGCCACCAAAGCAGCCAGGAGAAGGATGTGCTATATTCTCACAATGTTCCCAGTGGAGACAGCGACTGACAAATATAATCCCCACCCACTAGGTTCTGGGTTGAAATAGATATAGAAATAGAAATGAATAATGAAGACAGAAGAACCTGGAGAGAAAGAGGTAGAATACTCAGAGCCACACACACAGCCGCTTTGTCTGCTTC